>NC_139951.1:42624517-42664517 GCF_963454915.1 Gymnoscopelus microlampas
CCCATAGCTCTGAGGGTGTAACAAACTCTCCGTTTGAACCCTCTTGTACACCCTCGGCCTAGCTATAAGGGTCCATTTGTTGGAACCCCCTCAAGGAACCCTGAGGGTCCCTGGACCCCACTTTCAGAACCAGTGCACTATAGTACAGTATATAGTATAGTCTAGCATTGCCATGACTGCTAATCTGAAGGAAAAACAGGGAGCTATATCTGTTTATAATCGTAGGGAGATGTTTGTGTGAGAGAGTCTGCAAGTCCTTTCCTTCAATTTCACTGATTAGAAGCAGATCTAAAGAGTTATCCCCCTCCACCCCCCACCCCTGCCCTCGAAACACAAACAATACACGTTTCCTATTATTATTATTCATGTCCACCAAAGAGCTCCTACAGAATATATACGTCTGGATAATTAGTTTTTGAAAGAGTCGCAGGCTTTCTCTATGACCGGCCGTCTAACATTTCAGATAATACAATAATACAATAATAACATTTAATTGTTCAAACGTGTTGGGCGTGTGGGGAACATATCACAGAATACATAATAACAAGCGTCACATGACCATAACCAGCTGTTTTACATTTCAAGGGACCCCCAAATTAATAGTATTATAGGCCACGGACCCCATCTGAAAACATGTCGTGCCGGGGACCCCCGATACAACATTTTTGAAATTGTTTCAAAAATGTTTTATTTATTTTAGGAACATGTACAAACACGTTGCATCGCATCACATTTTAAGCTTGTAGATTGGCTATTATCAAAGTGGGCTATAAAGTGGTTAAACTCATTTTGATTGATATATTAACACATTAAGCTGGGGACCCCCTGGAACCCCCTCAAGGACCCCCGGGGGTCCCTGGACGCCTGGACACCAACTTTGAGAGCCACATGACCTAAACATTGTGACGGAATCTACATGTGGCATGGCCCTGCACACAAACAACGTGACTTCATTCATTGGGGGAAAAGTGGGGTGCAGGGACCTCAATGGGGTTCTTGATGGGGTTCTAAATGGACCCTTACAGGTCTGTTACTCTGATAGCGGTTTCACACTACGGCTCCGGGTGCGCACCCTGGGCCACTTGGCTGATGTTGTGGTAGTGTGAACGTTGCGTATCGTTCCCCGAAACGGATCCCCGTTCCGTTCCCGAAACCACCTCCGGAGGCAGTCTCGGATCCGAATCATGCGTCCTCGGAGACGGTACGCTGCAGTGTGAAAGCAAGCGTACTGTTTGACGGAAGTGGCCCGCTATTTGGAATAGGTGACGGTATATAAACTCGACAAAAACAGTCAACAAAAACACGTCGCAGATCAATCCACAGGGGTTCAACCATGGCCGGATCCCGCGGGTTAATTTCATCATTAAATGACCAAATGAACCCGTGGGATGATGCGCTAAAACCCGCAATATTTATATATAAAACTTATTTATTTATTTATATAAAACATTACATACAGAAATAGAATGAGAGCGCGAGATAGAAAGAGAGGCCGTGTCATGGCCATATAATGACAGCAACAATATATATATATATATATATATATATATATATATATATATATATATATATATATATATATAATAGTATATCTTGTGGATATCTTGTGGAGTTTCAGCTACTATGCATCCCAGAAATATATAGCTTATAAGGCTTTGTAATTTGAAATTTGTAAGTAAATATAACTAATTTAGATGTAGGCCTACGTAGGTTTATGGTTTCCCATGGACTATAGCCGTTTCACTCATGATGCAATTTCTCTTTCATAACAGATACATACATGTGCCAGATAATCCCCACACAAAGAGAGTAAAAAAAGAAAAGACGTTACTTTATTTAGTAAGACATGAGAAACAGTACATGGAAGTACAATTCACAATACAAGGTTTCAGTCATTCAGTCCGACTTCACTGTATAGGCTAGTTGCCTTTTCATAAATTATATATTTTTGTACTTAAGCTGTCGTGAAAGTTTCTAATATTTAGAGAAATGTAAGGTTTCAAATACAAAAGTAGTAGTTGTTGTGAAGGTTAGTAAACTGGACATTTAGACTGAATGTTTCCTGTATCCTCATCTTGCGCAAATGCACACAAGTGTTTCACCAGGTTTTATTTGTGTTGTTTCTCATAAGCGTGCATCCGTTGTCTGTCAACAACACGCGCGCCAACAACACAGCAGTCTGTGCCTTGACTTCTGTGCGCTCGCGTCGCTGTGCGCTCAGTCCGCTCCTGACTCTCTCCCCAGCGGCCGGCAACCCTATGCCGGCAGCGAACCCTTTTTCTACCCCTTGTTTTTCAGTAGCGGGGGGCGGGGGGCGGGGAGCGGGGGGCGCCCTAGTCCCTACGTCACATCCTAGACGGATAGCTCCGCCCACACTGGGCGAGCGCTGTCAGTGCAGCGGAAGTCGATGCGCAGACGGCTTTGTTGTTGAAGCCCGACTGACGCACGCTCATGAGAAACAGCAGAAATGAAATCTGGCGAAAACAGTTGCGTGCATTAAACTTTAAAGGAAACATGCAGTCTAAATATATAATAAATATCCATTTGCCTAATTCACCACTACTTTTGCGACTGTGTCTCAACGTGAAACAGTTGCGTGCATTAAACTTTAAAGGAAACATGCAGTCTAAATATATAATAAATATCCATTTGCCTAATTCACCGCTACTTTTGCGACTGTGTCTCAACGTGGTTTTACTGGTTAAATAAAGGTTAAGTAAAAAATAAAATTTGCGTTTGAAACTTAGTATTTCTCTAAATATTACACTTTCACGACAGCCTAAGTATAAACTGTTATATTAGATGAGTGAAACAGCTGTCTCGCCACTACTTTTGCGACTGTGTCTCAACGTGGTTTTACTGGTTAAATTAAAAATAAAATTTGCGTTTGAAACTTAGAATTTCTCTAAATATTACACTTTCACGACAGCCTAAGTATAAACTGTTATATTAGATGAGTGAAACAGCTGTCGATACAGTCAATATAAGTAAATCATTATATGATGATAGCCTTATGAGTAACTTCTTTATAATTTCGGGACATTTTGTTATTTTGCACAACACCTTTGTACAACGAAGTATAAAATAGGGTTGATTAAAGTGTTTAATCAATGTATTTGATAGTAAAAAATTTAACCAGTAAAACCACGTTGAGACACAGTCGCAAAAGTAGTGGCGAGACAGCTGTTTCACTCATCTAATATAACAGTTTATACTTAGGCTGTCGTGAAAGTGTAATATTTAGAGAAATACTAAGTTTCAAACGCAAATTTTATTTTTTACTTAACCTTTATTTAACCAGTAAAAACACGTTGAGACACAGTCGCAAAAGTAGTGGTGAATTAGGCAAATGGATATTTATTATATATTTAGACTGCATGTTTCCTTTAAAGTTTAATGCACGCAACTGTTTCACGTTGAGACACAGTCGCAAAAGTAGTGGTGAATTAGGCAAATGGATATTTATTATATATTTAGACTGCATGTTTCCTTTAAAGTTTAATGCACGCAACTGTTTTCGCCAGATTTCATTTCTGCTGTTTCTCATGAGCGTGCGTCAGTCGGGCTTCAACAACAAAGCCGTCTGCGCATCGACTTCCGCTGCACTGACAGCGCTCGCCCAGTGTGGGCGGAGCTATCCGTCTAGGATGTGACGTAGGGACTAGGGCGCCCCCCGCTCCCCGCCCCCCGCCCCCCGCTACTGAAAAACAAGGGGTAGAAAAAGGGTTCGCATGCCGGCAACCCTATATTTATGCGCGACCAGCACAAACATTGTCGCATAGTTGATGACGTCTGTGTCCACTGGCGAAGCACTATGTGCGTGCCGCCACCTATAGGATCGGGGGTATATATGCAAGTGTATTCGAGCGCGTTAGAGACTTGGCCAGTGTGAATGCGGGCCAGCCAAGCGCACTCGGAAACGGAGCGGTCTGGAGTGCGCACCCGAAATCATAGTCTGAAACGGCCCTGAGAGTGTACAAATGGAACCAAATGGACCCTTGCGGGTCTGTAACTCTGAGAGTGTGTACAAATGGAACCAAATGGATTACAGGTCTGTAACTCTGAGAGTGTACAAATGCAACCAAATGGACCCTTTCGGGTCCATTTGGTTGCATTTGTACACTCTCAGAGTTATGGGGGTCCTTGACATTAAAACGCTGGGAGAAGCACTTGGGGGGGAAAACATCCCACCACATCCGCGCGCATGGCCCTGAGCCGGACATGAAACACACTGGCTCCACGTGAGCACATGTTACAGCGGTCGGGCAGAAAAATAATAAAAAAGCCAGACAAGTTGTTTTAGGAGAGAGCAGGTGGTTGAGAGAGAGTTCAAAGAGAGCACGGATGAGGCTGTTTTCTTTTCTCCCGGCAGCGTGCTATGCATTTCTTTCCTCCCTCCGCTGTTCCACTCCCCAGAGAGGACAGTTGGGTGTAATAACTACTCTAATGTTTTACTTTAAAAGTAGCGATACCACAATGTAGAAAATACTATAGCAATAATATAGTAAAAGGTCTGTCTTCAAAATGTCGTTGAGAATAAGTACAAATGTACAGGCGTACAAAGTTTAAAGTATCAAAAGTAAAACTACCCATTGTGCAGAATGAAAGTTTTTTTTTTTTTCAGATGTTTTCAAAATTTGTCAACATCCTTTTAAAATAGCAGATCTACAAGCTCAAGCAAACATGTCACGCCACGTTGTGAGCTTGTATATCGTCTATTTTCAAAGAGCCAAAGTGTAAAATATAGGGCTTAATTAGTTAATGTATGTTTTGTAGGCCTAATGATAATATGCAGTATATCTGCAAAGTAACTAGTAACTAAAGCTGTCAAATAACTCTTGTGGGGTAAAAGGTGC
Organism: Gymnoscopelus microlampas; assembly: GCF_963454915.1. NCBI lineage: Eukaryota > Metazoa > Chordata > Actinopteri > Myctophiformes > Myctophidae > Gymnoscopelus > Gymnoscopelus microlampas. The sequence goes on from NC_139951.1 coordinate 42,629,374, forward strand.
AATATTCTTCTCTGAGATGTACTGTAGTGGAGTAGAAGTAGCCTCTAGTCTAAAGCACAGATAATCTAAATAGTTAAAATACCCAAAAATTGTACTTAAGTACAATACTTGCGTAAATGTTACTTTCCACCAGCGCAGCTAGCGCACTGTGCCTTTCCTTTTTTCTTCCCTTCTCCCCCCTCTGCTCCCCCCCTTCCCACCCAAAAAGAGGGTCACGTCCTGGGGAGTCCTCCGCCTCCCCTGAGGCGCGCGCTCAGAACTTCAGAGTGAAGCGTTATTGTCGGCAAAGTGCTTTTAAATCCCGCTCTGTGCCTCAACACCAGGATGTCCCCTCTGCATGCTAATCCTCTGGGATAGCGATCCGTCACTCCTCCGTCGCTCTCTCATGCCTGGCATGCCTCTGACAGCTGGGAAAGCAGTCTGCCCTGACGATGTGCGGAGCGGCAACAATGGGGATCTCTCAGGGCCACCTGTATGTATGCCCACAGAGCGCTGTGTGTACAGTGACTGGGATTCCATAGAACAACATGAACTTTTAGACTCGAGTAATAGGTGGTTCTTAAACGCTTTCATGTCAATGACCCCCAAATTGACATGCATTTGGCCACAGACCCCCATCTGAAAGGATTTTGTGCAAGGGGCCCCTGGAGATTTGCATTAAAAGTTATCAAAATAATCCACAATTGACCAAAATCCCAGATCTCCAAGCTTCAGCTATTTTTCCTAATAGCTGAAGTATACAATAAGGTTAAAGTGGTTAAACTGATTTAGATGCTATTTACTCATTTAGCTGGGGACCCCCTGGGATCCCCTCAAGGACCCCTGTGGGTCACCACCACTCACCAGACCCTATTTTGATAACCACTGATGTGGACCACCATCACGAGGAGGTCAACAAGTAAACGTTAGAATCCACAGCTTACAGCAGCATGACAGGGACAGCTCTGGTGACTTTGTGCTTGTTCGGAGGGAGTGTGTGGGCCTTCGGAAGGCACGATGATTGCTTGGCCTCCCAAAGTCCTTGCTTGAAGGACGAGATGGAGGACCACGGTATGGTTGATTGCAGCATTCTCGAAAACAGCTCATCTGATTGACTTTGAGCTTCACCTCCTCATGGGTCCTCAGCAAAACAATCACCAAGTGTGATGTAGATCAGATGAACGGTTCTCGAGATATGCAAAAGACAGACAGACAGACAGACAGACAGACAGTGATGAGCTTGTACAGTAGATCAGCTATATTTTCAACAAATATTTACCACATGGGGAGACTGTGGTTCATGTGGTTAAGTGGTGGATTTATATAGAACCTTTATACATTCACCCACACACCGACGGCTGGGCACCAACTCAGTCATTTGAGGCCGTCCCAGATACTTCCGCATTCCAGGAATGTGGAAGTGCCGTTCTCAAACCCAAGACGTAAAAGGGGGTCTGCTAAAAAAACTGTTAAAACGACGGAGGCGCGCCACCTAAAGCGGCCTTGAGCCACGAGATTCACCGGCGAGCGACCCGCCGGGCGAGCGAGTCGCTGTGCCGAGCGTTGCGAAGTCCGCTAATGCGTTGCCCAGAGCACCAAACGCTGAACGTCGAGAGTGCTGAAACGCAACGCTTTGGGGCTGGGAAGAGAGGAGCGCTTCACTGCGTCTTTACCATAGAAATGCACAGAACGGCGCTGGCAGCTCAAAAATAGGCTGTCTGTGGACGCCCCCCCCAACCCCCCAACAGTTTCCCAAACCTCATCTCCTTGAAGAACAGATCCTTGTTCTGTTCACTTTTAATAAGCAGAAGAAGCTGTTGAACTTTAAATGAAGCCGCGAGAGGTCGAAGCGATAATCCCCCTCCACCTCCCCGAGAGACTTCTCACAAGAGAATAGCAACAGGGAGAGAGAGGGAGGGAGGGAGGGGGAGAGAGAGAGAGAGAGAGAGAGAGCGGGGGGGCTTATCTTTGTGAATAGAGTGGGAGGATGAGCTGAACGGGACCTGAGAGAGAGGAAGAGAGAGAGCTGGTACAGAGGTAATCATAATAATATGCGCTCACACCATATTCATCCTGTAGGCCAGGCTATTAGGCTTATTATTACAATCAGTGGCGGAAGAAGTACTCCGATTTTTTTTACTTAACTACTTAAACCCCATATTATGGTTGAGCGGAGTCCCTCAGGGCTCTATGCTAGTGTATTTTCAGTTTCCTGTCATTGTGCATGGAAAGCTTTCGCTGAAAATAGCCGATCGACGAGCTTGCCGTTCTGCTATTTTCATCGAAAGCTTTCCCCACTATACGGATGCTGGGGTTTAAGTGGTTAAAAAAGTAACAATGTTACCAAAGGTGCACAGCACACCGGACATTGTGAGGTGCCCGCCAACGGATTAAACACTATATAATAAAAGAAAAATGACCAACTTCTTCAGGGAAGAAGGCAGCTTAGTCTGTCTGAAACGCTGGTCATTTTTTTCCGCACCTTTTCGAGTGTGCGGCTATACTGTTTAATTATAAAAAAAAAGTAGTAATACCAATATGTAGAAATGTACACATAAAAGGCCTGTTTTAAAACATTTACTTGAGTAAAAGTGCCAACGTATTGACATAGATTACCTCATTAGGAGGCCGGCCTCTGCCAAGTGAACCCCCTTGACCACAGTGTTAAATAATTTAGCGTTGTTTCAGATGTCAGATGTCGATGTTTACCTCGTATCCTATTTAATTTGAAGCACTACTTTGTTCCTCTTTGCACTCTACTTATGTGACTATTTATTTACCCAGTTGTTTGGTGACAATAGGGTTCAGGCCATTTACTCTGATTTTGCACTAGTAAGTCGCTCTGGATATAAGAGCATAGATCCGCTAAATGCTTACATTTAAAAGGTCTCTGATCTCTGTCTCTCTGTTACTATAGTGAGGCTACCAAAAATGTGTGTGATAGGATATACAGTATATATATATTTTTTTTACACTTGAACCCTAGCATCCCTATTCTGAGAAGAACTTTAGCCAAAAATAGCAGATCTACAAGCTCACAACGCCTCGCGGTGACCTTGTAGATCGGCTATTTTCGGCAAAGAGGTTTGGTGTAGAGGGAAAAAAGAGCAGACCAAGTACAGAGTGAAAGGTCAAGGTTACTAAGTATCGAATCCAACATGAATCCAACACAACACTGATGACAGTGCTGTCTAACAAACAGTTTCAGTATGAAATCTATGAAAAAGTTTAACCTGCAACACAATACATATATACGTATATAGTGGGGGTCCCTGCTTCATATCTCTCTCTCAGCTATAGGGGGTCCTTGGGTTGATAAACTTCGAAGAACCCTGCTCTATACGACTGTCTTTGTTAATTTAACTCAGAGAAAATGGAACCAGAGTTACACAATAGATAAAACTGTGTAGAAATGTCTTGTCTCATGCCTTTCTTTGTGTCTCTCCATCCGGCCTCTCTCTATCGAGGACCCACTCGGGCACTCGTCTCTCCTCATCCACCCCCCCCACCAACCTGTCTTGGCACAACGCCCGGTCCCCGCTCATTTCCAACCATTCATGGCACTTTCAATGTTTCACTGATCCACCCTTAATAGCTGATGAATGGCGGGGAACGCGCGCCGCAATACATACAAATTGCCGGCGATGGTTTCTAATTAAAAGTTTCTCTGCGACGCGTCTCTCTCTCTCCTCTCTCATCTATCATATTTGTTCAGAGTCAACAGTTTCTTGGTGCTGTGGACTGGGTGCGGTATCCTTTTGACAGATAGGGGGCAGTGAAACACAAGCCTGGAACGCAGTGCAGACTCAAAGAGTGCAGAAGTTGAGGGAGAAGTACAGACAAGGCAGGCTAAGGCCATAGATTGTTATCTTTGAGCTGCAACGAGAGTGGATTGTTAGGTGACAAGGGTTTGATCAAATACACCACACCGTGAATTATTGATTTTGTTTGGTTTTGAACTTTGTAACCTTGCTAAAATAATGGCCTATGTAATTATTTTGTTTTTTCAGAAAACAGAAAAAAACTGAACCAAAACAAACTATATGATATTTCTTAATCATTTCACCCAAAAAATGTTATAACAATATATGGCTATTGACATACAAATAAACACTGTCTGTCACCAGAAGTTGAGGGAGAAGTGCAGGCGAGGTCAAAGATTGTTATCTGTGAGCTGCAACGAGAGTGGATGTTAGGTGACAAGGGTTTGATCAAATACACCACACCGTGAATTATTGATGTCACTTGATTGGCTGGGAAGAACGTGGTCACTCCCGTGACACCAAATCATTGAGTGGTGTGACATACATTAGGAGAGTCCTTAATGCCTAGCAACAGTAGTGTGTCACCACAGTGGCTTGAGGGTTAGTGTTACATTACGAATACATAGATCTCTCCACAATAAATAATCTAAACACACATCCATCTTACATGGTATAAGTTCTGCCGGGTTCATTTAACTCTGAGAGTATAGAAATTGAGCACTTTTATGCTTTCAGAGTTACATTAAAGCGGCACTATGTAACTTTAATCACTTCCAATTTCACTTGTTTATCCTGTACCCGGTATGAGTTCTCTCCCCTGATTGGCTGAAATTGGTATCCTAAGGAAGACCCCTGTTACTGAACAAACACACTATAATGATTATAGAGCTATTTAACACTTATTTTAACAAAGACAATATCACTTACACCACTTTAAATGATGAAATAATACCGACTGAAGGGTCACCACCAAACCCCTCTGGTAGAGGTATGCTCAAATCCAGTCACCTACAGTTGGGTTTATTGTCATTCGTCATAGTTAGTTAGTTATTCTATTGACACAAATGTATAAAATATTGGGTCCAAACAATAATCGAAAACCCATTAATAAAAAACTTTAAAATGGTACAATACATTAAAATATACAATACACAACACACAATCCCTTTACTCATATACCAGGAGCTTTCTATTGCTCCAAAATTGATTGATTGATTGATGTACTTTATTTAGTAAGACATGAGAACAACAGTACATGGAAGTACAAATTCACAATACAAGGTCTACTAAACTGGAAGACTCATTAAGCACTGAGCTTGTTTAAGATGACATATAAGAGACAGACAGATATACACACTACTATACAGAACGTCATACAATCAGCTTACATGTTACTGGTATGAAGAGTGAAAAATATGTAATATAGAGAAGAAAAAAAACGGGGGGGGGGGGGGGCCCTGTCTAAGACTTAGACAGGGGCCATTTTCGAATTGCAGCCTCCTGAAGGTGTATCTTTAGGGCAGTTTTGAAAGTGAGTAGGGTTTTACACTCCTTTACTCCTTTTGGTAGGGCATTCCACATGTTTGTTGAATAGCATGAGAACGAGTTCATTCCCTTTGTTGAGCCAAGTCTGGGTTGAACATGAATCGTGGAGCTGCCTCTGGTGTTATGATCGTGGACTTGTGACAGGCATGTAGCATAAACAAAGTTCCTCTGTTAGTGCCCACACAGAGTGAGCTCAGATCAGTAAACTCATGTCCATACAGTACTTTGGTGGACAACACAGATGAGATGTAGTTTCTTCTGGGTGGCAATGACTAATAACAAGTTAAACTCTGTAGCAAAGGTGCTAATTGGTAACAGCAAGGTGCCAACATAAGAATGGACAACTAGATGACATGTTGACTTCGACCTGTTTATCTCCTAGTAACTTGGTACAATGGTTCTCAAAGTGGGGCCCATGGGGCCCCCAGAGGTCCTTGAAGGGGTTCTGAGGGGTCCCCAGGCTAACGATTGATAGTTAGGAACCAAGTGGACCCTTATTATGGGTGAGAGTTATGGGGGTCTGTGGTCTAATCCAGTGGTTCTCAAAGTGGGGTCCGTCCAGGGACCCTCAGGGTTCCTTGAGGGGGTTCCAAATGGACCCTTACAGGTGTGTAACCCTGAGAGTTATGGGGGGATCCTTCCTTGAAATACAAAAGAAATGTTTGAGAACCACTGACTTTATACCTCTCTCTCTCTCTTTTTCTCCTTTGTTAAGCCGAGTCCCGTGTGTGAGTGAGCGTGCATTTGTGTGTCCGTCCGTCCGTGCGTGTGTGTGTGTGTGTGCGTGTGTGTCCATGCCCGCCACGGCGCCCCAGACAGAAATAGCTCTTAATAATGAAAGATTGATGCGGGGTAAAGCTTGTCATTACATGCTGCACTAGACAATTAGGTGCCTCCCTCTCTTCTTCTTCTTCTTCTTGTTGGTCTCGTCTAACCCATTCAAGCCGGGAACGCATCTGTGTCATTTTAGATTTCTTTGGGCTATTCAAAAATAGCAGATCTACAAGCTCATATCGCGGCACCGAGTGCCGCGATATGAGCTTGTAGATCTGCTATTTTTGAAAAATCGTGAAAATATGTGCAAAAATCTTGGAATATATAGTTCTTAAAGCGAACATTTGTCAAATAGTTTGTTCCAGGGACATCCAGAAGCAAAGATTTGAGTTAAAAATTTAAAAAAGAACAAAAAAGGAAAATGTGTCAAAAGAAAATGTATTCAAAGATTTGCACAAATGTTCAAGATTTTTCAAAAATAGCAGATCTATAAGCTCATGTGCCGCGCTATGAGCTTGTAGATCTGCTATTTTTGAATAGCCAAAAGTATGAAATAATGGTTATAGCTCAAATCTAAAATGACACAGATGCATTCCCGGATTGAATGGGCTAACGTCCTGCTCTCGGTGTGCCCGCCTGCGTTGCTGTGCTCCCATGATGATGTACCCTCCATGGCTGACACGTGCCCCACGCTCTGCATGCGGCCTCGCTGTGCTCCAAATGCACGCCAAAGTGTCTGGACCCGTTGGCCGCAGCAAATTACTGGGAGCATCACATGCATGTGTGCACACATGCGTTTATATTACTATACCTGTGAGGACATCAACCTTTCTGGATGATGATTTTGACCATTTTATGCCTTTATTGATAGGACAGTAGGCTGACAGGAAATGGGGAGAGAGAGATGGCGAGTGACATGCAGTACAGGCCGTTGGGATCGGGACTCGAACCCGCGACTAGGCTACACTGAGCCTAGGTACCTGGACCGCTACACAGCGGTAGGTGCCTTAACCGCTTTTTTAAACTCTTTTTCACTTTAATCCTAAAGCAGCTATTTTCGGTGCACAAACCCGCCCCGGCACACAACTAACTATAAACTAAGTACAAATCAGGCATAACTCGAACCCCAGCTCCTAAACCTAACCTCTAAATGCATGTTAACCTTAATCCTGCTAACCCTAAGCCGAATCTCTTCCTAATTGTACGCCTATAACCATAAAACAACCATTTATTTTGTGAGGACCAGTGAAGTGCCCTCACACAAGTGTTTCTCAAATTCTACTATACCTGCGGGGACGTTTGGCCCTCACAAGTATAGTAATACAAGTACACACACACACACACACACACACACACGCACACACGCACACACGCACACACACACACACACACACACACACACACACACACACACACACACACACACACACACACACACATATTTGTTTGAGATTCAACGAGATGGGTTCATCGAGTTCATATAGTGACAGGAACAGTAGCTGGTGTGGTCCCCCCCCCTCCACCCCACCTCACCCCACTCCCAGATTAGAAACCCTAGCAGTCCTGCCCTGGGTTCAATAAAACACACTACTTATCTTGTCATGTGTGTGTGTGTGTGTGTGTGTGTGTGTGTGTGTGTGTGTGTGTGTGTGTGTGTGTGTGTGTGTGTGTGTGTGTGTGTGTGTGTGTGTGTGTGTGTGTGTGTGTGTGTGTGTGTGTGTGTGTGTGGGGCCTCCTCAACGCACAGGAACATCCAGTCTGAAAACACGCTGTACCCTCCAGTCAAAATGTCTTCATGGAGGCTATTAAGCAAACAATGAAATTATAAGTGGAGGGAAAGAACATGGTGTGTGTGTGTGTGTGTGTGTGTGTGTGTGTGTGTGTGTGTGTGTGTGTGTGTGTGTGTGTGTGTGTGTGTGTGCGTGGGCGTGAGCACAGGTACAGGTACACAGTAAAATCTGTAGTGTTAATTAATTTGACTCTGAGAGAGTGTAACAACGGACCCGTAAGGATTTAACAGTCTGTGCCTCATGCCAACATGTGTGTGTGTGTGTGTGTGTGTGTGTCCTTTTCTGTGTGTGTGTGTGTGTGTGTGTGTGTAGTTTGTGCTTATAGGTAGGTGTGTAGGGTTCACGCACTAATCTTACATTCCTCGGCACAGAGTCGTCTTTTCTTTCAGCTGTGCGAAGTTGTGAGCATCTCAGATCTGGCGTCTCCTTTCCCCCCCGCCGTATAGCTCCCAGCTACGTCTTCACCTCCCAACGCCCCCTCCCCTCCTCGCCCCCTCCCCTCCCCTCCTCCTCCTCCTCTTCGCACGTTGACAACAGTGTTGCCAAATTTTTCAATAGAAACAAGCGTCCCAGGACTACGAAAACAAGCCCAAAAGAAGTGAACAGTTGTACCACTTAAAAACGACCAGTTATTCTGAATGCATTGACTATTAGAAAATAGGTGATCTACAATCTCACAACGCGTTTATCTTGAATTAAAAAAAGTTACATATTTGTAGTTACAAACATTTAAACAACACAAATCTTGCTTGGGGGGTCCCTGGCACAACGCACAATGTCAGAGGGGGGTTTGCGAACGAATACATATTAGTTTAAAGCAAGCCCAAATAAGCAACTACACTTTAGAAACAAGCCCCCAAAAACATGCAACCCGCAACTACAGTACAGTACCAATATTTACGAGCGAAAAACAAACCCAAAGTCGCTTATAATAAGCAGACTTGGCAACACTGTTTGACAAGCCCCTCACTGTTATGCCGAACCCACCGCTCGCCAGGTGCTCCCATTATAAGCATCACTTGCACCCTTTACCCCATCATCCACTACTCTATTGAGTGTACTCGTGACAGTGGATGAATGCACGCACACACACACACACACACACACACACACACACACACACACACACACACACACACACACACACACACACACACACACACACACACACTGGCAGGGCTGACATCTCAATGGGCCTCCTATTCCCCCTGCGCTATCGCCTTACAGCCCATAATTACGGCCAATCATCTTGGATCAAGCATGTCTGCGTGAACAGGCCAGCGCAACATCTGCTGCCTTGGCCAACAGGCCCGAGAGAGAGAGAGAGAACGAGAGAGAGAGAGAGAGAGAGGGAGAGAGGGCTTTCGTACTGATAAGTGGGCTACTTGTGGTTGTGGATAGCGGGGGGTGCGGGGGGTGCTGTGTTAACAGGTATGAATATGCACAACCTGCACATTGCAGGGCTTTTTCCCCCCCCTCTTCGGAACAGGTGCTGCAAGGTATTTCTTATCGTCGCTGTCGGGCAGAAACCTCCTATCTCCGTATTCTTCCACAACGTTTTTGTCGCCCTACTTGATCAGACAACAGTGTCACAAAAAAGCATCAAAAGTAGCGTTTCGAGCTTGTGGATCTGCTACTTTTGCAGTTTTAGGATTTGAATCCTGAAAAGTAACAGCTTTGGACATGTATGAGGTTTCCACACGACAGAGACGACATGTTTCGCAGCTGTCTCACAAAAAAGTCATATTTTGACTTTTTGGGACAATTTTGACCAAATGTCAACATGTGACGTGAAGGGGGAGCAAAAAAAAGTCACAATATGACTTTCGGGGAATGTATGATTTACGATTCTGTGCCTATCGGTACATAACTCGGACGACGCTGAGTCGGCTCAAAGCGGACTTCACAACGCTCGGCGGTGCCTCCCGAATGTTCCCCCCCACAATTAGGGGGAGGAGGGGGATAATTATGGTATCTGTAATGTGACTTTTTGGAGCCCCAAGAAAGGGAAAAATTGGACGGTGTGCCGTTTTTTAAATCTTTATCGAGGTCAGACAATGCGACTCGATGAAAAGGGCGTTAATTTGCGAAAAAACAAATAAGAGTTTTTTGCCCCGAAAGCGGCGATATGGTTTCACCAGAGACAGGGAGGTCTTCCGCCAGATGACCACATTGTTATCGTCCTATAGCAACATGGCAGCTTGCGGGAGAAACAGGCGCGTCAGGCTCATGGTCTCATTTTCATATGTTTGACCGCTTTGGCTTGCAAATGCAAGCGGCAATCTGAGATCTGAACTTACTCACTGTGGTTTGTTCTCCCCTCTCTCTGTGAAGGAAGGGGAGGAAAGGATGGGGTTTTAATCCATTAAGACCGGGAACGCATCTGTGTCATTTTAAGATTTCTTTGGCTATTCAATGGTAGATAGTATATGCGCTACGAGCTTGTAGATCTGCAATTTTTTGGGGGAAATAGTGAACTTTTTTGCATGTTTTTTAAGGCGAATATTTTTAACTCAAAGCTTTGCTTCTGGGGATTCTACAAATGTCTGCTATAAAAAAACTTGCTATAATATCAGTGGTTCTCAAACTTTGTATTTGTAAATGTATTTGTCCGCGGACCCCCCCATCTCAAAATATTTTGTTTTAGGGACCCCCAGACGCAAAGATTTGAGTTAAAAATGCATATATATATATATTCGAAGATTTGCACACATTTTCACGTTTCACGTTTACAAGCTCATAGCGCTATGAGCTTGTATTATCTCCTATTTTTTATATAGCCAAAGAAATCTATAAAAATGACACAGATGCGTTCCCGGTCTTAATGCGTTAACGTGACACTGATAAAAAATTTGGTCGTTTGGTGGTGGGCTGCGGAGGGGAGTGCAGCGAGCAGCGAGGCTTCTGGGTCGGCTTGTGAGTCATGCGCAAAAAACAGTGTCGACCACAAGACAATGGTTTGAAGGGCAAACCCCTCTCCCCACTGTCACAGACAGCCGCGCAGACACCTCCAACGTGTTGTTAGTGGAGCCTGAGGTTTTTACACATACGGTCGACCACGGCGAGAGATCACACTCGGCCGCCCTTCACTCTTCACGTCGAAGGTTGCAAGATTTGTTATGGAAATGATGCCCGGGTGTTAGAAGAGGAGGGTGGGAATACTGGACGTGAGCTAGAGAAACTTTACTGCCAAACTGTAATAAGTCCTGGTTTAACCTATACTATACTTTTTGTGCTATGTTGATGAATTGAATACATATACTGTAGGACCACAATGGAAAGAAGTCCCAAGGACGTTTTTGTGTTATCCTTTTAGCCTTAAATGAGTAGTTCACCCAAGCAAATTACTTATTTTATTGCAATTACACACCCCCATGAAGCATTGAATTCATGGAGATTTTTTCGTTTTTGTCGCATTCCTGAGCCAATAATTTGATTATCGGGTGAACTATCCCTTTAATATCTTACTGTACCACGTGCTGTTTACATTTCTGACTAATAAAGTATTCAATCAATCAATCTATACTTTGTTGTGCCATTGGTGTTGCAACCCGAAAATAGCTGATCTATAAGCTTATAGATCTGCTATTTTTTGGGTCATACAACAACAGAGCAGCAGCAGCTGCTCTCCTAAACTCATCATCCAACGGAAGAGGAGTGATGGCAGATTTTTAGTTTGTTGTTGTTGTTGTTTCTTACAGCCACAGCCATTCTCCTCCGTCTGTCTCTCTCACCCCATCCGTCTGTCTCTCTTCCCACTCTCTCTCTGTCAGTCTGAGACTCTCCCCATCCGCCCACGCCCAAGTCCCGTTTCTCTCTCTCTCTCTCCGTCTGTCTGCGTAAACAAGTTAATCAGACTCAGAACGCCGGCTTGCGGGTTAGCTATGTGTGTGTGTGATACAAGCCCCTGGCCCCCAGAAATCTACCGGGGCCCTTCACAGCCATCAATCATACCATTAAGACTTTGGGTGGAAAAACCAAGCAAACACACACACACACACACACACACACACACACACACACACACACACACACACACACACACACACACACACACACACACAGGAATCACACCCAGAAGTCGTTTAGTTTCTTGAGCTTAGCCAGGTCTCGTCTCTCTCGGCGTGCTGAACTCAGCACGGCGGCGGGCTCTGGCGACAAGCGCAGCCGGCAGCTCAGATTCTTAGGCTTCAGACCCCGACGAAATAAACTGACAGACGTTTGGAGGCCGACTTCTTCTCCACCACAGACAACAAGACAGCGGAGGCAGAGCAACATGAGCCACGTTCGTAGACTGTTAGACACATGGGTATTTATCAAAGCCACTCAATCTGGGAGGAGCGCGCATCTGGAACGAGTGTCTAGAGTTGTTTAATTCGTCTTATTTATGACTATCTGAAAGACAACAATCATTAGAATTAGATTCCTATTCCATATTTCCAATAATAATAATCAGTGTTGACTAATAAGGATTAGGGTGGGCCTTCTGGCTTCATGAATAACATATTTATGGATTTTTTATACTGGGCACATCACTGGTAGGCCATCAGTCAAGTAAGCTTGATTTATAGTTATGTGTTGTTGCCGGCACGTGCTGAAACAAGTCGATTGTGAGCTTGTAGATCGGTTTGCTTCGGCGCGCAGCACATTGTATATTTGTGATTTTGTCTCTCTCTGCCATAACTTGCACTAAAGTTACTGTGGTCTAGTGTTGATTTTGACAGCAAATCTTTATTCAGTTTTAGTCACAAATTCCATTTAGTTTGTCATATTGTAGTCACCTGAAATGTTTGACTGGTAGTCTCATTTTAGTCGACTAAATATTATAAGATTATTGTCGACTAACTACAGTTGATTTAGTTGACTAACATGTATTTTGGCGATGCCTTGATGACGTAGTAATGACTGATTTTACACTTGGTTGCATGCTGAAAATAGCCGATCCACAAGCTCACACGACGCGTTGTGAGCTTGTAGATCTGCTATTTTCAGAGCGCAACACCTGAGCGCAAGCAAACATAAAATGGCTTGTCTTCTAGTTCTACTGGATCTCTTCCCCACTAGTCCCTCACTAACATTTTAGTCAAGTTTGTATTTGTTGAAGAAAGTGTCAATATATTTAGTCTTAGTTTTAGTCATCGTAGCTTAGTTTTTATTTAGTTTTCGTCAGTGAATAAAGGTAGTCGACGTACTTTTTTCGTCATAGTTTTAGTCGACGAAATCAACACTGCTGTGCATGGTCGCTTTTGCCCTTTTCTTCCACGTAGATGTCACAAGCAGAGGCTGGCAGCGCCAACTCTTTCTCTCTCTCTCTCTCTCTCTCTCTCTCTCTCTCTTTCTGTCAAGGTTTGTGTGGCTTTGTTCGCCCGGTGGGAAACTTTCTCCTCGTCGCCGGCAGCAGACCTTGCAGCGCAGGGTACCTGGAGTGCCTCCAAAGTCACCAAAGCGTGACGTCTCCTCTTTCTTTTTCAGCGCTCATTTGAATCCATTGTTTTATAGATGCTGTAAAGTGTGTGGAATAGCTTTGGGAGGGGCCGTGCTGCGGGGCCAGTGCAGGCAGAGACATTTTTCGTATGAAAAAAAAATAAGGGTGTATGTGTAGTGTGTGTGTGTGTGTGTGTGTGTGTGTGTGTGTGTGTGTGGGGGGGGGGGGGTGTTCCTTGTCGTTTCAAAAAAGTCCTACAATGCCATTTACATATGGCTGTTTGATATAGCGCTCTCTCATGTTACTGTATTTGAAAACAAATACAAAAAAACATCATAATCATGCGCTTAGCGCTTTTCAAAAATACCCAAAGACGCTTTGCAAAACAACAAAACAAAACAACTTAATTAAGACAAAAGAACTCCTAAAAAAAACATCAAAACTGAAGAAAACAAAGCAGCATATTATTTACACTGCAGTTTTTAAAAACATTTTTCCCCCAGATGCTTCTCTCTCTCTCTCCGTCTCTCACTCCATCTCTCTCTCTCTCTCTCTCTCTCTCTCTCTCTCTCTCTGTCGGCTACTCTTTGTCCAGCCAACACCCTGTGTGTGTGACCTTGTGTTTAGTCTTGGGACAAGGGGGCCATTAAGGGCTTAAGCGGCAAACGTAATGAAAATGTTGTGACAACAGTAAAAAGGGTGAAGCGAAAACAGGCTTTAAGGGAGACAGCTGAGCCGGCCTGGCCCGGCCCCGGACAGGGAGAGCTGGAGACGGAGAGAGAGAGAGAGAGAGAGAGAGAGGGAAATGACGGTGGTGATGGTGAACACCCCGGAGACATTGATATTAGCCTTGATGATAACCCTGAGCGTCTGCTCAAAGCCTGCTGCCGCCCCAGGCTGGGTGGTGGCCCTGGGGGGGGGACTCACATCATTCTGAGTGTACAACTGTAACCGAAAGCACTGTATCTGCTGTTTTTGAATAGCCCGAAGAAATCTTCAAAATGACACATATGCTTTCCCGGGCTTAATGTTCTATAAGGACAGTATTTGAGTAAATCTACTTTAGCCCATTAAGACCTGAGGCCGATTCTATGTCAACAAAATAATGTCAGTGGTTCTCAAACGTTTTCATGTCAAGGACCCCAAAATGTATATGTAATTGGCCAAGGACCCCCCATCTCAAAATATTTTGTTCCAGGGACCCCCAGAAGCAAAGATTTGAGTTACCAAATGTTCGCTTGAAAAAAAAAAAAATTCAAAGACTTTTCACGATTTTTCAAAAATAGCAGATATACAAGCTCATAGCGCGGCACTCGGTGCCGCGCTATGAGCTTGTATATCTGCTATTTTTGAATAGCCAAAGTGTAAAATAATGCTTTTTAGCTCAAATGAAAAAAATGACACAGATGCGTTCCAGGTCTTAATGGGTTAGTTCTCTTCCCCTGGTGGTGGTGCATGGTGGTGCAGGTGAACCCGCGGTGACGGTGCTGGTGAACGACACCAACCCCTCGGGAGGCCTGCTGACCAGGCTGTGTGACACCATGTCCCAGGAGAGAGGCTGCATGGAGTGGTGTTTGAGGACGACGTGGTGGGAACGGGCAGCGGAGCGCAGGTCAGTGGATCCATCATAGAGTTAAAAATAATAGAGAGTGCACCGGTAATCCCCCGTCCATCCACTTGTATGGAGTTGCTCACCCAGCGCATAGTCCCTTTTCACCCCTCCTTCCGGGCGGGGCCTATTTGGGGCTACTGTATGTGGCGTGCTTTGCGTCACTCTGCACGTCGTCTCGCATGCGCAGTAGTGTCACCTTCGTGCGCAAGATTGTGCGCAAGTTCGTGAGTCGAGCCCATTGGTCGAAACCGTTTTCGCTCGTTCGTGTGTCTGCCTCCAGCCGTGATAAGCTGCAGTACCTATGAACGGCCACCATGTCCAGTGCGCTTCACTGCTCCCTCTCGGTTCTGGGGGCTTGGTTTACATGTGTACGCTCTCAGAGTTACAGAACCTGTAAGGGTCCCCATTTAGAACCGCCTCAAGGAACCCTCATGAGGGTCCCTGGACCCCACTTTTAGAGAACCACTGGTCTATACTTATTAGTGTGGTATTTGGGTCTAGGATACTAGCACAAGTACAGTATTGTTGTTTTTTGACAGTTTGACAACATTTTGGGCATTATTTTGGGCATATTATATATATATTATCCTTTTTTTATAGGCAAACATTTGCCAAGAACTTCACAAATGCCCCAAAATGTCAAAACAATTGCACAGATAACAGATCCACAAGCTCACAACACACACACACACACACACACACACACACACACACACACACACACACACACACACACACACACACACACACACACACACACACACACAGTATTATGCATTTACTCTCTGGACGCATGCACTGCAATGCACTATAGCTCATTTGCATACACGGCACATAAAATATAATAATTTTAAGTATGCCGTGTTTCTCAAAACTGATTCTCCCCTCATCTTCCCCAAGGCAAAGCCTGAGGAGGATGAAATGTGATTAATTTGGCAGCAGTGGTTATAGGGAGCATTGCAATCCTGCAAGCAGCGCAAACATGTAATTTATCCCAAATGCTGCTTCCTGGAATGAAACGTAAGCAACATGAGCGCAGCTGGACTTGACTGTATGCATGTGGCATGTTGCATGTTAGAGAACGCTTTTCCTCTTCTGCACGAATGCATTCATCATCATTTTTGTGTTGTTGCTGCGACCGTATAAGCCCGCTGGCATGCTGGATGCGACAACAATGAAGAGTAATGCACGTTTCTCTCTCTCTCTCTCTCTCTCGAACAGTCAAACGCAACACCACAATATAGAAAATACTCTGGTGTGTAGTCTATTCAAAATTTGACTTGAGTAAAAGTGCAAAAGTATTGGGATCAAAATATAGAATCAGAATGGGATTTATTTTTCACATCACAGGTTTGCAGGTGCAAAGCAGTGAGTGAAATTAATTTTATACAAGCTCACAATGCATTGTGATGCATTGTGAGCTTCTATAGCTATAGCCAAAGTATAACATAGGGTTTAAGTGGTTAATGTACTGTATGTTGTGTAATCAAAACAAGTCAAGCTGTCAAATAACTGTTGAGGAGTAAAAAGTACAAGATTTGCCTCTGAGATATTTAGTGGAATATTGAAAATGGACATACAGTAGTCAAGTAAAGTAAAAGTACCTCAAAATCATATTTAAGTACAATACTTGAGTAAACGTACTTAGTTACTGTATTTTATACCATGCCTCCATCCGCCCATAAAGCACTTCCACATGCTGCTGTACTATTTGGCCCTGGTCTGGTGCCAGGCTGAGACCTAACCCCCAGCTTGGACCCAACCTCCCTGTTTCACTGAAGCAGCGGGCGGCTGCAACGGCCCTGTAGTTTCATTGGCAAAAGATTCACCACAGATATGCTGTATGCTAGCCACTCTGCAGCACTGCACACACACATGCGCGCACGCACACGCACACAGGTTTGTATTACTATACTAGTGAGGACAGCACCACTTTATGACTGATTTTATGAATGCCATTTTTTTTAATGGAATTTTTTAACCATGAGCCTAAGGCAGAAAAATAGCTGATCTAGAAGCCCACAACGCATCGCGCTGTGACACGTTGTGAGCTTGTAGATCAGTTATTTTTCAGTGCTCGGCCATGATACTGACCATGATACTGACATGATACTGACCATGATACTGACCATGACCATCATCTAGGGGGAGGGCAGAAATGGAAAGAACTAGATATTGCTATATGTATATAATTAAAAATACAGACTGTATGGCACATAATCGATCATCACAGTCATTGATTGAGCAACGATGTGACAATGAGTGAGAGTAGAGTAGGTTGGCCATATGGATAGACTTAAGTGGCAACTGACTAGGCTACAAGAAAATGAAAATAACATTGTGTGTGTGATGATGATTTGTGGTGATCTTGCATAGAAGGGGATGGAATGTGTCTGTGTTGGCTATGTTGAGTGTTTTGCTTGGAGGCGGTCGCCGGGGCCACCGTGGCAATCTCAAGGACACCTGAGAATGCCCCCACCAGTGGTCCTTAGGGGGGTTCCAGGTAGTCTCCAGCTAAATGATGAAGAGTTGGTAACCAAATGGACCCTTATAGATATTTAACTCTTGAGAGTGTTACGGGTCCATTTGGTTTGATTTGACGCTCTTAAGAGTTAAAGTGTTGTTAAACATCTGCATTACTTAATTTACAAGAAGTCTACACATTTAGAGAATGTAGAAGAATTGTTATTTTGATCAACGTTTGCCTGTTATCTCTCCTATGGTATACAGCATAATACAAAATATTTTAAGTTTTGGGTCTGAGAGGCTAAATCTCATCAAATGGTGGAATAAGTAATAGACCTTGATATGAAAAGGGTTGAAAACCACTGGCCTAATATACATTCCAAATTGGGTGTCCTTGAAATAAAAAGGTTTGAGAATGACTGCTGTTGACGGCCCCCGTTCCCCCGACCTCAACAGACCCCTGCCTGTGACGTCCGTTGGTTCCCAGGAACCATCATCATCAACATCATCATCATCATCAACAACATCTTTGTCTGTGTGCACAGCTTTTCCCACACTGTGCTGAACGGCATGACGTCATTATGTTCGTCTCCAGCCCAGTGGAACATATTCATTCATTTGAAGTATAGTAACCATGCAAACCACAAAGATCATAGGGCTGACAGACGAAGAGGTGGGCTGCGATGATGAGACATCACAGTAAACCGCCGGCATCCCATAATAATAGACCACAGAGTGCTGCAGAACACCTACACAAGTCTCCGACGTATAGACCCATACATCATCAGTACAAGCATGCACAAAAGCACGTACGCACACACATACTGTACACACGCAAACACGCTTGTTTTACTAGACTTGAGATGACATCGTTTTAGGACAGTAAAGATAGAAAGAAATAGCTGATCTACAAGCTTACAACGTGTCACGCTGCAATGCGTTGAGCTCCTACATCTGCTATTTCTGGTGTGTGATACCGACGCGTACTAGTAAGTTTAAATCAGGCATAACAACCCCTAAACCTCTAAATGTCTCGTTCTAATTGTAGGGGAGTTTTCACCATAAAACAACCATTTCTCTTGTTAGGACAAAGGAAAGTTGTCCACACAATGTCTATTTCTCAAATTCTACTATGTTTGCGGCGGGGACATTTGGCCCTCACAAGTACAGTTATACAAGTGCCCACATACACACATACACACACACACACACACACACACACACACACACACACACACACACACACACACACACACACACACACACCAAAGCGCTCAGACAGACACAGACTCTTTCATACTGAAACCACTACCACTGCTTTCGCCGCCGCAAAAACAAGCCATGAAATATGCTGCCTCCTGATGCGCGGCACATGAATCATCACAGAGTGACAACACAACGGAGCTCCCACACCATTCTCATCCTCTTACCCTACACCGGCCTTCCAAACCAATACCGCCCTTGCCCCTTCCCCTATATCCTTTTGAACTTCAAAGACCCCAGTTTCCTATGCATTACAAACCTTTTTGTGCCAAGGACCCCCGAAAAAGTGATTGCATTTGGCCGTGGACCCCTATTTGAAAATGTTTTGTGCCAGGGATGCCCAGAAGAGAAGATTTATATTTAAAATAAATATCTAGGGACCCCCTGGAACCCTCTCAAGTACCCCTGGGGGTCCCCAGACTCTACCACTGTCTTCCCTCAGATAGCTGACTTGAACAAAAGTACTGTAAATAGTAAATGTTTATCTTTCGGTGGGAACACACACCTTTTTGAGTGAGTTCCAAATGGACCCTTACAGGTCTGTAACTCTGAGAGCTATGGGGGTGCTAGAAATGAAAACGTTTGAGAACCACTGTTCTAGATGGTACAAATAGAGAGACACAGGGACATGCAACACAGGTCTTGACCAGTTTTGGAAAAAGTACTCACATTTACTTGTGTATGTATGTATACAAATCTTTTGAAAATAGCAGATCTACTGTACAAGACAATGCGTCGCAACGCATTGTGAGTTCCATAATTGTAGTTGAGTAAAAAGTACAATGTTTGCCTTTGAGATGTAGTGGAGTAGAAGTAAAAGTACTGACAATTACCTCAACAGTACCTCAAAATTGTACTTAAGTACAGTACTTGAGTAAATGTACTTAGCCTAGTTACTTAGACCAGTGGTTCTCAAACTTTCTCATGTCAAGGACCCCCAAATTGACACTTATTGGCCCACGGACCCCCCATTTGAAAAGATAAGCCAGGGACCCCCCATAAGAGAAGGTTTTTACGGCTCTCTAGCAGTGATTCTCAACCATTTTAATTTCAAAGGACCCCCACTTTGACATCCATTAGGCTACCCCATTCAATGGCATTTCTATCGCTGGGACCCCAATTCATATTGTAAAATCAATGTTAATTTAACTCTGAGTGTCCAAATGGAACCAAATGGACCCGTTAGGGTCCATTTGGTTCCATTTGTACACTCTCAGAGTTACAGACCCATAAGGGTCCATTTGGTTCCTATCCATCATTTAGCTGGGGACCCCCTGGAACCCCCTCAAGTACCCCTGGGGGTCCCCGGACCCCACTTTGAGAACCAATGACTTAGACCACTGGTCTCGACCTGGACTCATAGTCATTGATGTGTTTATTATGGCGGCTCCGGGCACAGCAACCACGTTGACCATTTGGTCAGAGACCAATCCACTGAAAGCACAGCATGTAGCATTCAGTCTATTACATTATCATTTATATCACTCCAACACTCCTCTACCCTCCTGCCAATGCACATTTATTCCACACACCGCTCTGTGTCTGTGTGCTGATAACATTCACCCTGTCAAGGTTGCTTTTTTCATCAGGGATTTGTTTTTATCGCAGGTTGTCCTTGTTTACACTTAAGCTCTATGTACTCATCGTGATGTGATGTGTTTTGAACTTGTAGCTTTGCCATTTCAGCTATTTTGGAGAAGGTGAAAATCTTCATATAGTTTTTTATAGACAGATTTTCATCTTTTGAAATCCTTAAAAAGAAATGTTGAAGACATTTTGCTTACAATGACATGCCCAAAATAGGGATGTCAGGTTGAAAGTGGTATAAGTATCAGCACTAAAATAAGGTTGGATAGCAGCCTTGCTGCATTGCTGTGTGTAGTGCATTGGTTCTTACCAGGGGTCCTTGGGGGGGAGAAAAAGTAGTTAACATAGCATAACATAGCAGATATACAAGCTACTGTATGAGCTTGCCTTATAGATCTGCTATTTCTGAAAAAAATCATGAAAACTTGTGCAAATCTTTGAATACTGTATATATATTTTTTTTTAAATGAAGCGATTTTTTAAAAACTAAAATCTTTGCTTCTGGAGGCCCCAGAAGAAGAAGGCCCCTGGCACAAAATATATTTTGAGATGGGGTGGGGGGGGGGGGGGGGTCTGCAGCCAAATACATAACATTGTGGGGGTCCTCGACATGGAAAAAGTTTGAGAAGCGCTGACGTAATGTAGTGAGCACATCTGCTCCAGGCCCCCCTTTACTTCGCTTTCTCCTAGTTACCAGACAGACTCTTGCTTTCTGCCCCATTACCCCCCATTACCGGCCTCCAGCCCCGGGACAACAGGGAGAGCCGGGGACATGGGGGGGCTTCTGGCATAATACTGATGGAGGCGAGGGGAGGGGAGGGTGGGGATTCTGGAGAGAGAGAGGGGTGTGAGGACCGGGAAGCAGAGAGAAACAAAACAATAGCACCCCATAATATGACGCATCACCTCCTGACTCAAATGCCACCGAGCACCAGCACCAGATTCATGGCTTCATTTTGGTCTCAATGGATGCACTTTATAACAGTGATTCTCAATGTGGACCGTGACTATATTGCAAATAAATAGCAACACACTATGATTTTTATGATAATAGTATTTTTTCTTGAAAACCTCGAAAAATGTGTTTCCATTGTGATACCAATGAACAGGAACTTAATGATCCAAGGCAGGAACACTCAATTGATTGATTGATCATCAAAGTAAACAACGTGCTCTGAAAATGCATGCGGCCCACCCATCTGACCACTTAACAGTTAAGCGGTCAGATGGGTGGGCTTTTGACATTTTCAAGTGGGCCCTTGAAAATGGCCCTTGAAGTACATTTTGAATACCGAACTTGTACTTGTAACAGACTATTTCTACAATGGGTTATTGATACTTTTCCTTAAGTAAAACATGTGAGTACTTCTTCCATCACTGTTAATAACACGTTGTCGTCTGACTGGCAGGCAGGTAGGCAGGCAGGTGACAGACAGGCAGGCAGACAGGCAGACAGGCAGGTGACAGACAGGTAGGCAGACAGACAGACAGACAGGTGGCAGACACATTTGACATCCATTATTCTCCCTCAGTCTTTACTGTCAACCTCACTCACTGTTCATATTTTTACCAATATAAAATAACCAATTCACGCGAGTATGGATCTACAAGCCCACGTGTCTCATCGCTTGTAGATCTGCCATTTTCAGGGTTTTTTTTGGAACATTTTAGACAGACGATAGCCGAACGGGCGCAACATTTAGGATGTCCCCAGCATGTCCCCATGTTTGACTGTACCCCCTATCTCTCACTATTGCTATCAATAAGCAGAAATACCTTAAAGAATATCAACAACCCCCCAAAAAAAGGTTGTGGAAACGAAATTGTCCAAAATAGGGACGGCAGGGGACCAACACTGAGGTCACACATCCTTGGGGTTGTAAAAAACACATAGAGAACTTCTAACATAGAGAAGTTCTTCTCAATAAGGAACATCTAATACACATCTATTCCCGAGAAGAAGGTGTAAACGGCGCTGTGTGGGTTGTAATTTTCTCTTCGCCAGAGTTTCAATTGATTGTGCAGCATTCTTGACTGGCCATGGTGTATTAGCCTACAGTATGCTGCTGCTAGCTGCTGCCTAATGGGCCTGCACCTTCCCATCTGCTTGCTACAGAGACACCTCAGCGGGTTTCTCTCCTCTGTCATCCCCGGCCAAACACAGGAGAGAACTGGGCACATAGGAAGAGAAAGAAAGTTTAAAAAAAAGGGATGACTTTTATTGGAATTCCGAAGCTCTGAATTATTGGAAAGCTCCGGAGCTTTGGGAACACAAGCGTATGGGGGTCAATCGCCGGGCCGTTAACCTTAAGCCTAGGAGGAAAACGGAGCGAGGTTTACGAGAGGAACGTAGTAAGGGAATGTATAACCAGGGCCAGGCCATTCTGTCTTCTGCCAGCAGCAAGCTCCAACTCAAAGACCCACCTGTCGTTTTCTGTGCAGGTTCCTTCTCTGGGAGCGCAGTATTTTTTCCTCTGCTCCTCCTCTCTTCTCCGTCTGCAGACATATCGTTGCTGTCGGGCAGAAACCTCTTATCTCCATATTTTAACTTTTTGTGTTTTTTTGTTAATTAACGGCCTGAACTTGATCATACTACAGTGTCACACAAAAGCATCAAAAGTAGCAGATCCGCAAGCTCGAAACGCAAGCTTGAAAATCTGCTACTTTTTAATTTGTAATCCTGAAAAGTAACAGTTTGTCCAACAGTTTTTTAGACAGAGACGATATCCAAAGCTCTTTTTTTATTATCTTCCTGCTAATAGATTTCTTTGTTTTTGTCAGCCATCTGCTCATCCTTTTTGCTCCAGTTTGAACATACTTATTTTTCTACTGGCACTTGCCTTTCCAACCCCCCTCCACCAATAGTTTTATAAATCATAAGCATCTTAACAGCACCCGCTGTGTTACTGGAGCCTGCCATGGTCACTTGGCGACCATGGCAGGCTCGTGTTCAGCACTTTGCAGTGAGACATGGGCCACAACCTCAAAGCCAGCACCGTGAGAAGGGAGGAGTTGAATATATGCCATCGTAGCGTGGGTGATGATGGCTGATTTAAGCAGTCACCTAGCCTGAGTTGGTGTGACTACACACCTGTTGTGCACTGAATTAATTTGCACATAAATCAGCCATCCTCCGCACGCACATTCAGGTGGAGAGTCATTATGTGTCTTTGTCTGACTGTAGTGTTGTTGTTGGTAACAAAGGGAAGAAATGTGAGCCTGTCAGAGCCAGCATGTCAAATGCAGTCCACTGCCTGGGAGTCATTAATTTCAAGCGGCGAGGAAAACGGGTCCATTTCAACCCAGGGTCCTGGTCCACGGTATAAAGGGCGGGAGGCCAAACGACACGATATTGACCGCATCACATTAGCATGCCGTCTGAGAGGTCATTCAGCGCTGCCTGCACTGCACTCTGGGTTTTCAGGATAATTTGACCTGTTCCCGTCAAGCTGTGATGTCATGACGGCAGCCCCCCCCTCCCTCCCTGCTGTCACACGGCACAAGTTGGATTATTTACACAGGAGGCACAAAACTGGACCTGTCCATCATCACAGTCAGAAAAACTCCACACACAAAATAACACTGTTTTATTTCAAGTCGGGGGGCTTGTCCGTCTCCCCCGACCCCCTCCCTTCCTTAAAATGTTCTAGAGGGTAGAAATACAAAATAAAACAGTGGTTCCCAAAACAAATTTGGGCCACTGACCCATTTCTTTATGGGTTGTGAGTATATATCCCATTTTGTTTACATTGTTTCTATTTTTTTATTATTCTTTGAGATGTCACGCATATCGTTTTGTTTTCTTAAAAATGTTTTATACTCACACTGGCAGAAACAAAGCTGACAGTCTAGCATAAACTTTCAATGTAAGACAGCGACATGAAGATTCAAAGATACATCTGATGTTTGTAGCTGCTACAAAAGCTAAAAAAAAGCTACAAATACATTGAGCCAGTTTACGACTTCAGATACAAAGCTACAAAATATGCTGTGTAGCTTTGTGTCTTTGTGTCTGACAGTGTGAACGCTGCATAAGAGACATTGCATTGACTTTATGTAGTGGCGGGAGATCCTACAGTATGTAGAAGAGAAACCAATGCAGGGGTGAGATCCTATGTAAAACTATAGAGAAAGAGGATAGGGGTTAGAAGGCCTCTGGAGCAGGATATTGAGTACAAGTATTGATGCACTGAAGAGTAGATGGGGCAACATCTACTCTGAGTTCAGCAAATATTCAGTGCCACTAAGGCAAGGGTCTGAAGTCCATTTCTGGGAAAAGAGAGCCATAGAAGGTCCCATAAGAGGGTGATAGCAAGTATACATATCAAATGTTGTCATGAACGTCATCAAGAACGTTATCAGACCAATGAACTGTTACAGTATTTCACGGAATTCATATCATGTCAGAGCGAACTCTTGAATTCTCGGAAAAGAGGTCATTTACATGGAAGATGTTATGTGCCTGATAGATTGAGAAATAACCAGACATGGATCAGGAAGGAGGGGGCCGGATCAAAGGGACTGAGTCAGATAAAAAGTATATAAATACTGAGTAAAGATATAATTAGACAGATTTGAACGGACATGAGCTTGTGAGCACTGCCTGCTTCTGCTATGCTATTTGTAACCTGTCGGCACACAATAAAGCTTGTGCTCGTGTCCTTCCATCCTTCCATACATGTGGTGAAAGAGTATCCTATAGTCTACAGGTATCTACTTCACTTACCTTTATCTTAACCTGAAACCTAATTGTTTAGTTAGTAAGTTTGAGTGGCTTATTGTCGGTATCAGCCCAACAAGGGGGTCTATCCTCTTTACAAAGTGCTAGAGTCTAGCATTGGTGGAAAAAAGTACTCAAAATGTTTTACTTAAGTAAAAGTATCAATACTGCAATGCAGAAATACTCTGTTTCAAGTAAAAGTCCGGTATTCAAAATGTACTTGAGTAAAAGTACAAAAGTATCGGCATCAATGATTACATTGTCATACAATGATTTGACATGCTGTCCCCAATCAACTGGTTTGATGTCCAACAATTGTCACCAATTGTAGCCTATTTCAAGGAAACGCACGCACGCACGCAAGCGCATGTATACTTCCAACCTTACCTTTACCTTTAATGCTAGAACAGATCCTAGAAATTGATCTGTTAAAACTGCTGACCAAAATCCTCACTTCCCACCAAAGGGTAACTTGTCTCACTTAAACTGGTCGTCACAATAATAGGAGCACTCACGCACGCACGTACGCACGCACACAAACAGTACGCAAGCGCACACACAAACCCCGCGGGTTACAGTGCAGTCTGTGTTTACCTAACCACCCTCACCGGGCCACATTACAGAGTAGCTTGTCATAATGACCAACATGGTGAGCTTTCTTTCAACAGAGGAAGTCTGGGCTAACCCGTCTCTCTGCGTCCCTCTCTGCGGCCGTAGAGTGCTATGGCTGTAGTGTACATACATACAGGCCCAGAGAGCCTCCAATCTGCTCCCATACATTTCCCACTGCAGCCCCACTGTAATGCTGGGGCCCCTGACATGAAGATGACAAATGGCGGTGCAGAAACATAGCCACAATGGGACCTCCTCACCCCGACAGCCCAACGCTATAGCGAGGTGGTGAGGTCAGCTACACTCTCTCCTGGTTCTGTCTCTGGGTGTTACAGGGAAGCTACTTTGAGGCTAACTGTACCACCAATTACTGTAGACTGGAAATAGCCAAGATACAGCAGAGCTACGACTGAGAGAGGAGTAGTTAAAGGAGAATTTTGGACTAAGTTTTTCTTACCTTTTCTATGATGTTATGATATCTTAGGATGAATGGTACAGTAGAATTTTTTCACAACTCCATCCTCGGTCCGCCACAGCTTAAAACGTGCGCGGATAGGCCTTGCGTTAGATCACATATTTTAATAGTTGTTGTTTTTTTGGTTGCATAGTGTTCTGTCACTATGAACGTCAGATCTAAAAAAATTAATAAAATAAAAAAACTATTAAAATATGCGATCTAGCGCAAGGCCTATCCGAGCACGTTTTAAGCTGTGGCGGACCCGGGATGGAGTTATGAACATTTTCTACTGTACCATTCATCCTAAGATATCATAACATCATAGAAAAGGTAAGAAAAACTTAGTCCAAAATTCTCCTTTAACTTAAGTCAAGTAGACTAGTTTGTAATGTCAAGGTCTCTATCCGTGGTTTTCAACCCTTTTCATTTCAAGGTCCATTATTTATTCGGCCTTTTGAGCCACGGAACCACCATTTGATGAGATTTAGCCTCTCAGACACAAAACTTTAAAATATTTTGTTATCGTTTGATGAGATTTTGTCCACAATTCCATGCTGTATTGATGTCAGTGCCATAGGAGAGATAACAGGCAAACATTGATCAAAATAACAATGATATAATTAAGTAATGCAGATGTTTAACAATAATATAACTCTTGATAGCGGGGTCCATTTGGTTTCATTTTACACTCTCAAGAGTTAAAGATCTAGAAGTGTCCATTTGCTTACCAACTCTCTGGGGACCACCTGGAACCCCCTCAAGGACCAATGGTGGTCCCTGGACCACTGGTTTGTCTCCGGACCACTGGTTGAAAACCACTAGTCTATATCATGTGCTATTCTACATTTAATGCCCTTTTTCACTGCACAGTAGCTATAGTGAGTCTCTATTAGGGCACGGCAGGAATGGGCCTGTTGGGCACCAAAGCGCAGAGTTTCTTATTTCAGGGGCGCCATCTTCGTTTAGTCTCCCCTCTCTCTCTCTCTCTCTCTCCCTTCCAATGAAGATTTAAGTGTCCCACTAAGCATCTTAGGTTCAGTCATGGTACGGCATTAAGGAATGTCGACCATCTGTGAAACACTGCAGTTTATGGGCTTTGTACGGCGCTGTCATATTCACTCACACTGGTTAGAAAATAGCCGCCGTGCGGTGATGGATTGAAAACCAGGGGTCAATTTGTCGTTTCCTTTTTGCTATTTTGTTTCCCCGAGTGCGGCACAACATAAAGAACAGCATGACAGAGAAACATGACACAACGCAGAGTCTGGTGTTTTTTTTTGTTTTACTGTTAAACAGGGTCAAGGAGCACCGAGTCATTCCCCTGATATGGGCTCTTTAAGTTGATTCAATCAGGACTGTGTCTCTCCATGCCAGAGTGAGAGGTTTTAACGCATTAAGATCTGAGGCCGATTCTACAAAATGTCTTCTAAATCCTAACAGTTTTCTGAAAAAAACATTATGTTGCTATGTCAGTGGTTCTCAAACTTTTTCATGTCAAGGACCCCCAAAATGATATGTATTTCGCCGTCAAAATATTTTGTTCCAGGGACCCCCAGAAGCAAAGATTTGAGTTACAAATGTTCGCTTTAAAAGTTAAAAACAAAACGATTTGCACAAATTTTCACGAAATAGCAGATCTACAAGCTCGTAGCACGGCACTCGGTGCCGTGCTACGAGCTTGTATATCTGCTATTTTTGAATAGCCAAAGAAATCTAAAAAAATGACACGGATGCGTTCCCGGTCTTAACGGGTTAAGGGACGATATGTGGGACAAATTAAAACGGCTTCATGCCCCTTGCGTTTCAAAGCCCCGGCCTCTTTGGGCTCACCAAGGAAATTGAGTTTGTGACCGAAAAAATGCACTTTCCTCTGAAATCCTCCCTCCCCCAAACCCCCCCCAAACCCCTCCCGACCAGCCGCCACAGACAGACACACAAACTTTCTCTTTGAAGGCTAAACGGGCAGAAACGAGGGAAGATGGGCTCTTCTAGGGGGAGTTATGGAAGCCCTGATCCGATTACCCGCCCACCCCCAGAAAAATGTGTCTGCGAGCCCCAGGAGCTTTTAACCTTTCGCTGCTCCGCTCCGCTTTGATTCATGGGGGTGAGAGGGGGGGTGCTCTCGTGCGGCGGGGTGCTGCTTTTTTGCAGTGGTGTAAAGTAACGAAGTACATTTACTCAAGTACAATTTTGAGGTGCTTTTACTTTACTAAAGTATTTCCAATTCTCCGTACTTTTACTTCTACTCCACTACATCTCAGAGGCAAACATTGTACTTTTACTCCACTACTATTATTTGAAAACTTTAGTCACTAGTTACTTTGCAGATATAAATCATTATATTATGAAACATACATTAGCCACTTTAGCCCTATTTTATACCTAGGCTTTTTGAAAATAGCCGATCTACAAGCTCACACCTCGTCGCATCGCAACGCGTTGTGAGCTGGTAGATCTGCTATTTTCAAACATTTTTGTACTTTAAGTACATTTTGAAGCCAATACTTTTGCACTTTTACTCAAGTAAATGTTGAATTCTGGACTTTTACTTGTAACAGAGTATGTATTTTTATATTGCAGTATTGGTACTTTTATTTAAGTAAAGAATTTGAGTACTTTTTCCACCACTGCTTGTCTTTCGCTGCGGCTTCTTGGAAAATAATGTAGTGAGGAGAAGTTGTCATGGCCAGGAGGCGAGTCCGGCCGCAGCCGCGCTCGCACTGTGTATGGAAGGAATCTCTCAAAAACAAAGAATCGGAGAGAGTCCTGTTCTGGAAAACAAAGTGTGCTCTGTTATTTTGGTCGACATCTGTCAACCGACGGCGAATGGGGAGGCACAGGTTTAGCACCGAAACGCAGATCGCGCATGCGGCGGTTTTCGGGAAAAGAATTGCTGAAGCAAACAACGGGGAGACGAGACGAGACAATGGATAAATAATTACTCGTTCGGGAGTATATACGAGTCGCCGGTGGTGTTTTAAGCTGTCATGTGGTAGGGCGAGTGAGAGAGAGAGAGGCGCAACACGGGAGGCTTGAGGTACTTTAAAAGGCCGCGTTTTTGGTTTCAAGGTTTCAGGCCACTCTCCCCTGGCAAATAAGCACGGATGCAAACTGCAGTCAGTCGTGAAAATTGGCAACAAATTAATACCGGCCACATGTTTATACACCTGTCTGCGCACTGCTGTTTCCCAGACAGACACACTCTCCCACGCGTCAGGTGTGCACAAACGCACACACAGACAGAAAGCACGTAGTGCAGACGAGGTTCAAATGGCCCACCAGAGAGACGGGGTTTATTGTAGGTGAGGAGGACTGCTTCAAAACCAGCTCGTTTTGTCTAACATTCACCAGTGGTGGACAAAGCTACTCAACCAACCCCCAGTACTCGAGTCAAAGTATAGATACAAAATAAATAAAAAAGTACTTGAGAATTCAAAATACTTAATAAAAAAATATATCAATAACAGTGAAAATAGTAGATCTACAAACTCACAACACGTTGCATTGTGTGGCGTTGAGAGCTTGTAGATTAAGTGGTTAATTAAGCTGAAGTTGTTAATTCAAAATGTCGTTTTTCCCTTCCTAGAAATGTCAAAAGTACAATATTTGTAGTGAAAGTATCCAAAAAAACACTCAAGTAAAGTACAGATACTCAAAAATGCACTTAAAGCTGCATTACAGTATGTAACTTTCTTCTTCTAACCCGGATTTCCTGCGCAAGCGCTGACATTTTTTTTTACCATTGAGCTAATAGAGCCTGGCAGCTTGCTTGGGGGATACATTGAAACTTGACCTCCAGGTCAAAATGTTTGTCAGATCCTGTGTCTAGGTGAGACATGACCTTTGACATGATGTAAATGTCTCAATAGAAGAGCAGGGAGACAAAATACAACCGCCCCAATTGTTCTATTGTATTAACATACTCTACCAAACAGATCGGACAAAATTAAATGTTATTCATTAATTAATAAAGGTGACATTGTGAGGCTTTAAGTACAGTATTTATTACTGAGTAGATGTACTTAATTACAGTCCACCACTGACACTCACTTCATTGCGGTTTCCATTTCATCAGACACGTAAACCCATACTGCACACAGCTTTATTGGAAAGCGTTTCCAAATTGCACCTTGGAAACTCCTGTTCCAACAATGACGGCTGCTGCAACACATGCCATGAGGGGGGGGGGGCAAACCTTGAATGGCAGATGCATATGGAACAATAATGATGTGCCGTTCTCAGACAGACACTGAGAAAAAACTAGAATTAACATCTGCTGACATTATTTTTAAGGAGTCTGGAGTGTTACTCTGGGCAACCTGCGCTGCATGGGCTGGCAATTCCACCGGCCAAATACGGAGTTCTCGTTTCACGGAGTCTCAGCCTTTTATTTTCAATTTCAAAGACCCCCACTTTGACATGCATTAAGCCACGGACCCCCTTTTGACAGAATCATTTTGTAATCTCTAGGACCCCTATCTGCACTGTAAAATACTCAGTGTTATTTGAACTCTTACAGTTATAGACTTTCTGAACTCGTGCACACCCAGATGTCCTGACGTTTTCGAACTAGTTCAGAAAGCCTGTCGGATTCGTGATTTTTTTTCCGACGTCGGAAGGTGCACTATATTGGCCTTTAGTATCCATTTGGATCCTAACTACCAATCAGTTAAGTGGGGTCCCCCTGGAACCCCCTCTAGGACCCCATGGGGGTCCCCCAGACCCCACATTGAGAACCACAGTTGTATTTGACATTGGCAGGTCGCTTTTAATGTCAGACATGTCATTTCCGTACTGCAACTTTAAACAAAAAGGTGAATAAAACGGTATGTTACGGTACTCACGTAACAACTAAAGTTTCATTGCCGTTTCCATAGCGTTTGCACCCACACGGTGGCAGTTAGTTCCCGGGTGGCGGCGGCTCTAGCCTTCTTGGATTCATCCCACTTCTCACACGAAGGCAAACTGCCCCTGCGGTATATCTACTTGTGTGGCGTGGGCCGGGGCATATAATTCAACCCGCGCCTGGGCTATAACGCGTTGGCTCAAATAGCACAGGAGAGCTCTGAAAACAGGCATTAAAGCGGGCCTAAATCCGCCGCCTAGCCGTGTGCTTAGCATGGTCTTCTGAAAGGTATCCAAGCATTTATGTGAAACCCAAGCACTGGTTGATCAAAGGCTTTTCGAGAGGCTGTGTAGTGGGTGGTGGTGGGGGGGTGAGGTGGTGGGGGGTGACGAGTGTTGTACAATTCTTGCTTGATTACATTTTGCCGGGCCGGTGCAAGAGTGTTTTGTGTCTCCAAAGACAGGGATCTATCACCAGGGAAAGAGGATTAACACATCAACCCCCTCAATCAATGGGAAAGGTAATGGAGCGATAGAAAAGATCTCCTGTCTCCTGCTGGGGCTGCAGAGCGTAGTAGATTTCAGCGTCTCTCTCTCTCTCTCGCACGCAGCACAGGTTACCCTGTGTTTGTTTGTTTTTGGGCCAAACTCTGATTTATCTTGTTTATCTTCATTCATCGATCATGTCTTTACTGATGGGACTGGACATAAAATGGTAAATGGCAAAATGGTGCGTTTATAAAGCGCCTTTCTCCACAGCTTTACAATCGTGCATTACGTTCACCCATTCCCTCACGCACCGACCAGTGCTGCCAGATTCTGTGAGAGAAACAAGCAACCAGGTCTAGGAAAACCAGCCCAAAAGAAGCGACTATAGACCACAAGAGCACATATACATCATGCTATTTGAAAATAGCAGATCTACAAGCTCACAACGCGTCGCGATGCGACGCGTTGTGAGCTTGTAGATCGGCTATTTTCAAATAAAATCTTGCGGGGAAATTATAACAAGCAGATCTGGCAACCCTGACACCGACGCCGGAGAGAAAACCTGAAGGAACCAACTTGCTTATCGGGAGGATTAGGGGCTCAACGTCGAGCCGGGGATAATCGACCTACAGTATCGAGATGGCCGCTCTATAACTCCTGAGCCACTGCTAAGACAGATAGATTGACAGATAGATAGACCTCCATATTGATCCTGTGCATGGGAAAAGTCAGTCACCAGAGGCAGCACAGCAGTTAAGTTAACAGATACAGAGTAAGATACAGCAGATAAAGGAATAACATCACAAAAAAACACCATCAATACTGAAGCATACTGTAGCAATCATTTTAACTTCGTTCCGCGCTGCAAGCTTGTATAACTGCTATTTTTGAAAAAATAAATCTTGAAAGTATTGGACATTTTTTGAATCATTTGGATAATTATCATTTTGAACACAAATCGTCTCTTCTGGGGGTCCCTGGCACAAAACATTTTCAGATGGGGGGGTCCGTGGCTAAAATCACATCAATTTGGGCGTCCTTGACATGTTTGAGAACCACTGCAGTAATATACAACTGTACTATAGCCTCTTCTCATGTGGAAAAAAAGGAGACGAGTTCTTATCTCATTCACCTTTTTCCCAGCCAGTACAGCGCTCTGCTGTCTGTCTGGCAGCCAGGCGGCTCTATACCTAACGGCCCCTGACTGCAAGATGGCACACAGGGTTCGTGTTTGCAGAAACTTGACCCCCCTTGACCCTCTTTTCCCTCCCGGGTCACGACCCCTCTCACTGACCCATCAACAAACTAATTTGTCGACAGTGACCTCTAAGTCTGGAGCCGTTCTCTCTCTCCATCACTGCTCTGCCCCAGTAAACCCCTGCAGACATCCTCTCTCCTCCTGCACCATCAATAACAGAGGGAAAAAATGCTGGTGAATGCTTAACGCATTCAATCCGGGAACGCATCTGTGTCATTTTAAGATTTCCTTGGGCTATTCAAAAATAGCAGATATACAAGCTCATAGCGCGGCACCGAGTGCCGCGATATGAGCTTGTAGATCTGCTATTTGCTATGTGCAATATTTGAAAAGATTGGTTCTCAAACTTACCCCCCAAAATTATATGTTTTTGGCCGCCGATCCCCATGAAAATATGTTGTTCCAGGGACCCCCCAGAAGCAAAGATTTGAGTAAAAAATGTTGTTTAAAAAAATATATATATTCAAAGATTTGCACAAATGTTAAAGATTTTTCAAAAATATCGGATCTACAAGTTCGTAGCGCGGCACTCTGTGCCTCGCTATGAGCTTGTAGATCTGCTATTTTTGAATAGCCAAAGTATAAAAATAATTGTTATAGCTAAAAATCTAAAATCCGTTCCCGGATTGAATGGGTTAAAAATAAAGGGTAAAAAACCAGACACCACAGCAACGGCCCATGAATATTAATACACACCGCGCCACGGCTACTCTTTAGACTGAGTCACGGAAGCTAATGTTTAATGTTATGCTGGTGCTGCGCTCAGCACTTTATGCAGAGCTATCTCTTTACCACTATGACCGCAAAGACTTATGCTTTTCAGTCTTCATGAGATTTGTGCGCGGCTCGCCGTGCTTTCATGTTGTGTATGTATTTTTCATGCCATTTTATCATTGGCCGTGTTATTTATGATATGGCAGTGATTTTGTATTTATGCCACATACGCCAATGTCCTCGTGAAAGGCGATAGTCTGCTCCTGAGACTGCATAAGCTGCAGGTCGTATTCATGTGAAAACGATCTTTTGAAAATTGTTACATCGAGTGATGCAGGTTTTTTTTTTTTTTTTTTTTACCCATTAAAACCGGGAAAGCATCTGTGTCATTCTAGACTTTGGCTATTCAAAAAAAGCAGATCTACAAGCTCATAGCGCATCACTGCGTGCCGTGCTATGAGCTTGTAGATCTGCTATATTTGAAAAATCATGAAAATGTGTGCTAATCGAATATATATGTTTTTAAAAGCAAACATTTTTAACTCAAATCTTTCCTTCCGGGGGTCCCTGGAACAACATATTTTGAGATGGGGGTCTTTGGCAAATGATTTTGGGGGTCCTTGACATGAAAAAGTTTGAGCACCACTGATATAACAACATAGGCTTTTCAGAAAACTGTTAGGATTTAGAAGACATTTATAGAATCTGCGTCAGGCATTTTCATGCCATTTTATTATTGGCAGTGTTATTTATGATATGGCACTGATTTGTATTTATGCCACACCAAATGTCCTCATGAAAGGCGATAGTCTACTCCTGCCACTGCATAAGCTTCAGGTCGAATTCATATGAAAACGATCTTTTGGAAATGTGTTACATCTAGTGATGCAGAGTATTTTTTAGCTTACCGTTAATGCATAATTCAGCATGGTTAAATGACAAAAATAGGTTTATTCCTATCCACAAGTCCACTTTGACTTTTTAAGTCATAGTGACGCATGACAGCTTTTTTTTTGTTTTAATGAGCCAGAGGAAGGCAGAGAAGCCTTCGCCATGCTTAACCAAACATAAGAGAAAATACAGCATACAGTACATAAGTATCACATTATTTTGTCCAAAAAACAGAAAAACACTGTTAATGCTACGCTGGCAGACAGCCATGCCTGGAGAGATTATGTATTCCGTTCATCCATATGCTATATGTCCATCAATCTGTCCATCCCAACTTTGCCTTTCCTGACATCTGTCACAAATGTCCAAGTCATAAATAACTGATAAGAAGTACAGGCAGGTGGACAAAGGTCAAGGTCAATATTACCTCACAAAACATGTTCATAAAATTGCTTCAAAATCTTCATTCTACTTAATATCAGTCTGGGTCGACAACTGGGTTGGCAAAGACATACATACAACTGCAATGCGGTAGCCTAGCCTATTTTTATTTCTAGCTCTTTTTAAATCCGTACCGTTCCAAAAATGATGACGTAAAACGATACTATACAAACGCAGCGTGGGGTTTTATAAAACGTGTTTAGCTTGTCAACAGCAAAGGCTCTTATTCAACCGGTTCTACGTCACCTGTCCCATCGTCCCTGTCAATCAGCACGCAGCACCAACTGAAACCAGGTGGGACGTAACATGTGGCCAAAATAAACGCAACACAAACCCAACCAAAAAAATTTGTTAATCACTAAATTGGCAGCGCAAGCTAAAAGGCTCGCTCCGGCTTAGAGAGACCGCACGACACGACCGGCGATCCACACAGTCCCGGTTTCTCTGAAGTTTTTTGCACGTTCAACATTCAACACCTACGTTTGTTTAAAAATATAGAGAGAGACACAGAG
>NC_139951.1:42667017-42702017 GCF_963454915.1 Gymnoscopelus microlampas
GGCAGAAGCTTCAGAGAAAAAAAAAGGCAGAGCCGAGCGTCTGCTGCGTTAACGCTGATGGTCTGTACGATTCTCCGAGGCCTCGTTCCCACACATCATCATCCTCTTCCTTTCAAACGCCGTGAAACAAAAGTGCCATTTCCACAAACCGTCAAAAGCACCCCGGTGGGGAACCGTGTGCGAGCGCGATAAGACAAGAAAAAAAGACAGACGGCAAGGCAAGAAAAGCAGGAGGACAACAAAGGCACATTCAGGGGAAGGTATAGGGAAGACAGGGACTTGTCTCAGGGCAGACCCTTGATGGATTACCGCTGCTATAGCAATGCTGCCGCTCCGCTTAGAGGAACGACATGCTGAAGGGCCAGCGCTGACACCATGTAGAGACAGAAAAAGACTTTCTAAAACAGTCCGTATCCATTGTGAGAACAAAAAAAAAAAGCTTTATCTGAAGCTCAGCATTGTGCTCAGCTTGTGTTCTGTGTTGAAAAAAGAAAGAAAGTTCTTTGTGGCAATGTTAAAAAGTTTGGTTTTTAATCAGTGGCTCAAACTTTTTAGCTTCAAGGACCCCCCCTCCCCCGGCCCCCCCATCCATTTTGGTTCCATTTATACACCATCAAAGTTACAGAGCTGTATAAGGGTCCATTTGGACCCCCTCAAGGAACCTTGACGGTCCCTGGACTAACTTTTAAATCGAGAGCTACTGTATTTAGGTGCAGCTTTAAGCCTGCTATATTGGCAGGACTCTTAAGAATGCCATTATTGATAAGTCCGTTAGTAGGTTGATGGTTTGGTTGAGTGATGCATTCCACACCGCCCCCAGACTTTAGGGAGCAAATTCATGATCTCTGGAGGATGATTTTGGCAAACCCATTCTCACTCCCGTCTCATATGTTGACAAGTTTGGCAACTCGTCTCACTGAACGTACACTGCAAAAGGTACAGTACGCCTTTTGTGTCAACATTCTGGGTAGTCCGAGTCATGTGAGTGATGACGGAATTACAGACGTGCGCTCTCACTCCCTGTACGTTGACGTGCCAGTAAAAACATTTAAGACGAGGCAGGGGTGGCCGTCAGAAGCACCTTGCTAAATGGCCTGTGTGTCATTTATTTTACGTTGTTTCAGAAAACAGAAAAAACTGAACCAAAGCAAGCTATATATTTCATAATCATTTCACCCAAAACGTTGATAGCAATATATGCCTATTGACATACAAATAACGCTGTCTGTCGGTTATGTAACATTAAGAGGATTACATTTCCTGTGTTTTGACTTTGTAAACCTGACTTTGGCCAAATTATTGATGGAGTAAAGTGACTTACTCTAGACTTAGGCCAATCTTTTTTTGCTACAAGACAATGTTACTTAAGCAACATATAATGGCCTACAGTAGGTCACAGTCACACTCTTGACATACAATAGGCCATTCTACTACTGGGGTGGGAACAGCATGATCTTTTCAGTAAGGATATAAGCGATTTTACCAGAGGTGGCCATTATCATGAAGAGCTGATTTAAGCAAAAATATTATTTTCCTCAAAACATTACGTAGGCCATTATTTTAAGAAGGTGACGACAGTTGAGCCCTCTGAGACACACCCGAGTGAGGAGTGGGTGCCTGCACTGAGCAGGGCCATGTTCTCCTTCTAGTTGCATACTGATAGGACTGGCATCTGTTATGATTCTGTTCACAATGTGACAGGGGTACCTAGCTGCCACGTCAGATGGTGACATTGAGTCAACATATTACGAGTTGGAACTGAGAATGCGTTGTGTTTTGTTGACCTTTCTTCTATAGCAACGACACAGTTTAACTCACGTCGGTCTCTTTGGACGTAAGGAGCAGCGCAGCCTCTCAGTGATTCTCAAAGTGGGGTCTGGGGACCCCCAGGGGTCCTTGAGGGGGTTCCAGTGGCTATATGATCGGTAGTTAAGAACCAAATGCACACTTACAGGTCTGTAACTACAGTACAAATGGAACCTAACAGCTCACATAGAGGGTGTCCCTGCTTCATCTCTCTCTCAGCTAGGGGGTCCTTGGCCTGAAAAACGTTGCAGACCCCTGCTTTAATGTACATGATATCGTGGGGAGAAGTACAATAAGACTCATGTCGGTGGTACGGTAGTTCTGCCAAGGAGCCCAGGGATCAGACCATAGTTATACTAGCAGTCTGCTCCAAGGACAAGCTGAACCATAACAAGACAGGCTGTACCCAAAACAATAGCTATATCAGGCCTAGTGGAGACATCTAGGCTCTGACAAGCTACCAAATATCACAATGTATTATACAAGTACAATAAGTGATGGTAAAATATGAAGGTTAGATATCTAAGCAACAATAATAACGTTATTATGCCGTATAATGAATAATCCTTCTGCACAGACTCTAGGGGTCCTTGAAATGGTCTTTGAAAAGGTTTGAGAACCACTGTGCCAGGGGCCGCTAGCGGGGGGGGGGCTTTTAAGACTCGATGAAAAGCTTGTCTCAGGAACGAGTCCCTTCACATTATATACTGTATTGCGGCGTTAACACTTAATGTAAAAAGAGCTCTGTGGGTTCACTTGATGAAAGTTGGCAGATCGAGGCATGCGGAGCGGGAAGGTGGCAGGAAGGTCGAGATGAACATCGGTGGCATGCGGAGGAGGAGGGGGTGGGGGGTCTGGGGGGTCTGGGGGCCAAGCAGGCGGGGAGGCAGGGCCGCTTGGCACGGCCGCCACAATCCATTTGTTCATGGCACGGCCGTTAATGGCCGACGCCTCGCGGCGAGCCAAAGAACATAAGGGTAGCGCTTTAATCAGAAACTTGCATACATTATCAATGGTGTAAAGTAACTCAGTACATTTACTCAAGTACTGTACTTAAGTACAATTTTGAGGTACTTTTACTTTACTGGAGTATTTCCAATTGTCAATACTTTTACTTCTACTCCACTACATCTCAGAGGCACATTTTTACTCCACTACAATTATTTGGAAACTGTAGTTACTAGTTACTTTGCAGACATAAATGATTACATTATAAAACATACATTAGCCACTTTAGCCCTATCTTATACCTTGTCTATAGACAATCTAGAAGCTCACAACGCGTCGCATCGCTTGTAGATCTGCTATTTTCAAACATTTTAGTACTTTTACTTTTGGTACTTTAAGTACATTTTGATACCAACACTTCTGTACTTTTACTCAAGTAAATTTTGAATTCCAGACTTTTACTTGTAGCAGATCGATCAGTACTTCTACATTGCAGTATTGATACTTTTACTTAAGTAAAACATTTGAGTACTTTTTCCACCACTGAACATTATACCTCCAACGAGAGAGCATGAGGGAAGGTGAAGAAGTGAGAGAGGAGAAGCCAGTCTGGGTTTCGGAGGTGTATGTGGGTGGTTGGAAGGGGGGGCGGGGGGGGGCGTGGCTACATAAACAAGCCTCTGGTCCCCCCCGTGCGTGGGACCACATGTCGGGGGGGAAATGAGGAACGTGTGGGCGATGGCAGGCGACCTGGGGTTTGAACACGGAGGTGGGATTATGGCCGTCAATAGAACCACAGTGTGGCTGATCCCACCGGGAGGGTTAAGGATCAGGAGACCACCGGCCTCACGGCACGCACGCACACACACACACACACACACACACACACACACACACACACACACACACACACACACACACACACACACACACACGCGCGCGCACGTGCGTACACACACATGTATGTAATACTGGCAATCCGACACACATACAGACAAGCACATAGTACAGTAATATACACACACACACACACGCACACGCGCACACACACACACAGTCTTAATACCGTGTGGGTCCCTCGCCCCCCCCTGG
Organism: Gymnoscopelus microlampas; assembly: GCF_963454915.1. Taxonomy (NCBI): domain Eukaryota; kingdom Metazoa; phylum Chordata; class Actinopteri; order Myctophiformes; family Myctophidae; genus Gymnoscopelus; species Gymnoscopelus microlampas. The sequence goes on from NC_139951.1 coordinate 42,670,864, forward strand.
ATGATGAGGTGTCTCGGCTAATTAAAGCCCCCCATGCAGACCCTTGGAGGTCATTTCCAGGACATTGATTAAGGCCCAGCGCTAACTGAATCACACTCACACAACTGACTGCTCTGTTTGAGGATCTATTTACATCTTCCATTAGGCTCGTTTCGAGGGCCGCCAAACCCGATTACCACGTAGAGAGAGGGGCCACATTTAAAAGTTCAAGGGTTGAATAAGTGAAGTAACCAGCTACACTGTCCCTTCTTTATACAGCAGTGTTGATTTCGTCGACTAAAACCATGACGAAAAATGTTCGTCGACTACCTTTTTTTACTGACGAAAACTAAATAAGAACTAAATAAAAACTAAGCTATGATGACTAAAACTAAGACTAAATATATATATTGACAATTTCGTCAAACAAATATTAACTACAGTAGACTGAAATGTTAGGGAGGGACTAGTGTAGAAGAGATCCAGTAGAACTAAAAGACAAGTCATTTTATGTTTGGTTGAGCTCGGGTGTTGTGCTCTGAAAATAGCCTATCTACAAGCTCACAACGCGTCGCGCTGCGACGCGTTGTGAGCTTGTAGATAGGCTATTTTCAGCATGCAACCAATACTTATTTTAGTCGACTAAATCAACTGTAGTCGACTAAAACTAGACTAAAACTAAATGGAATTTGATTGCAAAACAAAATGTGCTCTCAAAATCAACACTGCTATACAGTGGTGGAAGATGTACTCATTTATTTTTGTACATACGCGTTGTGAGCTTGTAGATCTGCTATTTTCAAAAGGCTTTAATACATTTTATACATATGATATACTTGTGAAACGGGACATTCTGCATAATGAGTACTTTCTACTGTTGGTACTTTAATTTAAGTACATTTTGATACCAATACTTTTGTACTTTTACTCAAGCAAATTTTGATTACCATACTTTTACTTGTAACAGAGTATTTCTAGATCGCAGTATTGATACTTTTACTCAAGTAAAACATTTGAGGACTTTTTCCACCACTGGGGAGACTGGTGCTCGCGGCAGACACGACCCAAATCACATTATGAAGTCAAATCCCAGCGATAATACGAGCTACCCCCCCTGCGGAGGGAAGGGTTGATCCCATTATGGGCTCTTCCCTTCTCCCCCCTGGGAGCTATAGGGGAACTGAGGCTCGGCTTGTTACTGGTCCTTAATGAATTGACCATCAAAACTGCCCATCAGCGCCACATCTGTGACATGTTATCTTCAGTGGTGGAGAGTAACTAAGTATTTATTTACTGTAGTGTACTTATAAGTAGCCTACATCATTGGAGTTCAATTTCTGTCCCTGTTTTGGGCATGTAAGGCAAAGGTTTGCAAAAGGTTTTAAAACTTTTCCCACACATTTTCAAAGAAACTGCAAAAGTAGCTGATCTACAAGCTCAACAAAAGAAATCTGTATTTTAATGCAAACATTTGAACCAATGTGCATGGTAGACCTTTTGTCTTTGTTTTGCAAGCTGATGACTTTCACTAGTCTGTTACATTTCAAATAGAAATATTATACTTTTGACTCCACATACATTTCTAACTAAAGAAGGGACTCTTCTTAGGAAAAATACATTATGAATTAACCACTTAAGCCTTATTTCAAACATAGTGAAAATAGCCAATCTGCAAGCTATAGCAGATCTAGCCAATCTACAAAATTGCAGATCTACATGCTCACAACGTGTCGCAGCGCGTAAAATTTGCTATTTTCACCATTTTAGAAAATTTCCCCAAACTTTCAATTTCTGTCAATTTCTGAAAACTTACTTTGTAACTTGTACTTTTGAACACTTGAGCATTTACTTGAGTATATATACTTTTGTCCACCCCTGATGGGCTCGTCACTGCTCTCTGCTCCCTCTAATTAATTGACCATCAAACCACATCTGTGACATGTTATCTTTGCTTTGGCCTGATTCCGTCCTAGTGCTCCTTCCTGTTTGCAGAGGTTTGTTCAAATAAGCCAGCAGGCCCTCGCAGGCTAATTACATCACAGAGCGGATGGATGGATGGATGGTGGAGGAGGTTCCTCCGTGACGCCCCCGGGGGCCACGGAGGAAGTGGGACCCCCCCTCCCTCCCTCCCACCACCAGACGCAGGTGATCCTCCAGTTCAGGATGACACCTGTTTCCTGCCTGCTGCTGCTGCTGCTGGAGTGGAATGCATGTTGGAGTGTCCTCCTGGTGGCTGGGATATAGGACAGTATACATGCAACACATGTCTGAGTTTTACTCATTATTACAAGCAAGTTGCATCTTATCAGGGGCGTCACGGCCATTCATTGTGCGTACGACGCGACACGACGCGACACCCTCACTCACATAGATCCGTGATTTCATACCCCTCACTTTTTGAAAAAAATAAAAAATAAAAAAACAATAATTCATATTTTTTTTTGTGATAATAAATCGGTAAAATCAGGCAAAAATAAGAATTAAATAACCTAACACTAACCCTAAAACCGAAATAAAGTAACCAAAACATGAAAAAAAAGAGATCCAGTAGATCTAAAAGACACGTCATTTGTCACGCCCCTGACAAAATCCGCCCAAAAACGCAAAATTTTGAAAATACTTTTTTTTTTTTTTTACATTTGACAGTTACAAATGTTTTTCACGATTTTTCAAAAATAGCAGATCTACAAGCTCATAGCGCGGCACTCGGTGCCGCGCTATGAGCTTGTATATATGCTATTTTTGAATAGCCAAAGTGTAAAATAAGCGAATAACCGAAAGTCCATCCCCCCCACCTTCTGAGAGCCTGTGACGTCCCTGCATCTTGGATGCATTGGGAGAATAAATGCACCAACCATGAAAACGTGTCTCAGTGACCTTACAAACACATTACATCTAACATCTTGAAAGGATTACGGTAGGTATACTCTTGGGGACAATTGGACAAACTTTCATATTTTGATAAAGTATGGTCGCCTCTCATGCAAGTCCTTGCATCAAAGGTTTAGGGTCTAAACCTAACCTTATTCCTAGACTTTAGCCATAGTTTTACTGATACTTTTACTTGTAACAGAGTATTTCTAGATCGCAGTATTGAGACTTTTACTCAAGTAAAGCATTTGAGGACTTTTTCCACCACTGGGGAGACTGGTGCTCGCGGCAGACACGACCCAAATCACATTATGAAGTCAAATCCCAGCGATAATACGAGCTACCCCCCCTGCGGAGGGAAGGGTTGATCCCATTATGGGCTCTTCCCTTCTCCCCCCTGGGAGCTATAGGGCGAGCGTGTTTTGGGGCGAGCGTTCTTGTACTCGTAACTAGTGCTGTGGCTGGAAGTGGTCTCCCTGCTCTTCCATTGAGACATTTCAACCCTGGTGTTGTGTAGGACTGGTTGACAAGTACCCCTGCCTGAAGGTCATAAGCCCGATGTCCTCTTGAATGAGCGCTTGTTGTTGGTCTCCCACGTGGTTCAAATCCCAGGTGTTACAGATGCAAAACGTATACGGATTTTAGCTTTGACATACCATCACGGGTTTAAGACTGACTCATGACCCATTTTTGATTTGACGTTTTTGTTGGAGGATGAACCCCTTGAGATGCATCGTCTCGTCTTCCAGGGCGTCCTCAGGCACAACATACAAACAATGACAAAAAACAATCACATAACATTCAACAACAACAACAAAACATACACATGAGGGCTCTCACACCATCCCAGACCATTCTACATCTATTACACATGTATGTCATCTAAAAAACTGAAAATGAATAAATGGGGGAAAAAAAAGAAAAAAAAGAGCGTTCAGAATATAAATACAATCGATTATAAAAAAAAAAGAATCAAAAACAAGAACATTTAGATTTGAGCAAATCAAGCAAAGACATTTTGAAAACAGGAAATTAAATAATTGATCTAATTAAAATAGGTAAATTGTTCCAGTCAGAAGATGCTCTGAACTTAATGAACGTCTCCCAATTTCTTTCTGTATACCAGGTACATCAAAATAAGGAGTGTCTCTTAATCGATATATTGAACTGTACGTTAATTTACGGGAAAAATAAATAAATATGGAGATAAGAGGTTTGAGTGAGTCTGAGTGAATAAAAAAAAAACTCTTAAACTGAATGACAGCCAAAAGTTTTCTGAAATGGGCAAAACAATGTTTTTCTTTCTCTTTCTTTCTTCTTTACCAATTAGCAGAGAGATTGTCTGTGGGAGAGCTACTGGTGTTGAAGGGCTGTGGAACCAGAGATCAGCCTGAGGAAATGGAGCCCGGGGCCAAACAACACATTTAGGTTGAGCCTTGTGGGGGAAACATGTTGGCCAAGACACTTCTCTCAATAGACTGAACTCAGCTAGTGTGGCACCAAGCTGGAACCAAACTCTGCTTCTGTCTTAGCCTGGGACCAGACGAATCTGCCAGTGCAAAAAAAAAAAAAATGCCCTCTGCGATTTGGGTCTGGCACCGCTCCATTGTGAATCCATTTCCTGCTCCAGAAGTCTGGGGTGACCTATCAGGGCCCAGTATTCAAATATGGGAGACTGTGATTGGTAGTTGGTTGTAGGTCTAACCAATTGTGTCCAGAGCTATTGTTTTGATTCCGCCCCCTTGGAAAGAAAACTTCCTCATAGAGGCACCAGACTCATATCCACGCAGTGATATAGTCTGGCTACGCGAGGCTACTTCTGTCTGTCTTTCTCCCTGAAAGAAATGTATATACAGCTGAAGTGGTTAATGTATGTTATTATAGCTTTGTCTCCATCCATCTAAAAACTTCTCATAAAGACATTTATTTTGCCGCACAAATCGAAGAACCATTTCTTTCAGTTTCAGTTTTTCAATTCTTTTCAGTTTTGCCAGTTCCCATCTGATGTGGTGTGGGAGTTCTGACTGCTCCAGATTGTACTGAATAACTGTTAGCTTGCATAATGTCTTCAGGCTAGGCCTTAAATCTAAAATAAACAGTTTATCAGTGCAAACAAACGTATCGATAATATATGAGCCTGAATCGAAGGAGATGTGTTTGCGTCCTCCAATGAGGATGATACGATCTCCCACCATGCAACAGCACATACTATTCCTTGAAAACAGGCCTTTTCCTTTGGGCTCCACCTTCTTCCAGGAGAAGGTCTCTGGATTGAATTTCCACAGATCCTTCAAGTCCTTCCTATTGCTTTGGCCACCAAATATGTACAGCTCTCCATTGTAGGCAAAGGCTGAATGATTCCAGCGTCCTTCTGGACGAAGCTGTGCAGAAGGCGTGCTCAGCCAGCTGTTGGTCTCTGTGTCAAACACCATGATGTTGTTGTCTCGGCTTCCCCCAAATACAAAAATCTTTGTCCCGATGATGGTGGCGGAGGCACCAAGGGAAGGAGTTGGTGGAGTGCCTCTGGTGTTAATTAAAGACCAGACCATTGTGGCGGTGTCCAACTTGTAGATGACTGAATACCACAACATGATTGCATATATGGCCTTCCCCAAGACACAGGCTTGGTAGCTGCTGTGTTCATTTGGAACATTCCCGCAAACCCTGGGATCGAACCATGTGTGGGTGTCGACATCAAATGCATAAAGCGCATTGCCCCCCAAAATGTATATGGTATGTTCTATCAGGACAGCTGACACGCGCCACCAGGGCATGGAGGGAACCTCAATGTCTCTTCCTCCATCTGTCACAGGGGGCAACATCGTCCAGCACAGAGACACTGTGTTGAAGACATGCACTTCAGTCCGATCACTCTCCCTCAACTGTCTTCCAAAGCAGTAGACCTCGTGTCCAACTGCCACAGCTCTACTGAAGTGATCATACTCTCTTCCATTCAGATGTACCAGCCAGTGAAACATTTCACTCTCCAACACAAATCACCTCTGATAACTAATTTACAAGATGAAGTTGTAATAAAGCAGGTTGATTTCTTGGTAAATCACATTTGTCCTACTAGGACAAGTCATTTTAAAGGACAGTTACATGGTTTTGATGATGATGTTGTGATGTCATTCCATGATGACTTCATCAAAGTAAGTAAATATTACATCATTACACAAACCAGTGATTTTTAGCGGCGCTAGCCGCTCTATACCTTTAGGTATAGAGCGGATATTAGCCCTCTATGCCTGGCTTTTGCGTCAACGTTCTGATTGGTCAGGCTCGCCAACGTTCTGATTGGTCAGGTGCGCCAACGTTCTGATTGGTCAGGTGCGCCAACGTTCTGATTGGTCAGGTGCGCCAACGTTCTGATTGGTCAGGTGCGCCAACGTTCTGATTGGTCACTATTCATGACATCACTATGTTACTATTCATGACATCACTATGATGTCATGAATATAGAATTAGATGTCTACATAAACAATGACTAAATAAACAATGAGTAATATCTAGAAATATTTAATAATTTCATTTTATTATTCATTTGGCTAAAGTCTCCTTCTAGGTAAGTTATTTAAAGTTAGATCCTCAATTTAACTTTATCTGTCCAAGATTCTTCCAATGGAAGCCTTGAAATAAGAGATTTAATATTGTTTCTCTAGTAGAAACAAATATCTATGACAAAATATATCAAAGGCGCCGCTACCTTCACACAGGTGTGATTTTTAAATTAGCAGCTGATGACATTTTATTACAATATCAGTCTGAAACAATCTTCACATTATCTGGCAACGTTTAACAGTAACTGTTTTTGTCTCCGCCAGGCCGAAAGGCGTGTGGCATGTGTCCGTGTGTCTGTGTGTCCTGTCCGTCTGCGAGCAGTTAATCTCTGCCACCGTTGGCCCGGTCGCTGCGAAACTGTGCACACACACTCAATGGATGCCAATTCAGAACCTCTGCCCCAAAGTTTTCACATGGGCCTTTTATAGCGCCACCAGGAGGCCGATTTGTGCAAAACCCATTTTTTTGAGTGGTGCCAACCACTCCTATATCTGACTTTGTCTGTGTGTCCGGGTGTATGTATGTCCAATAAACAATCATTGATGACAACATCAATACGGGGCTCATCAAAGGCACCACTCTCTAAACATAGGGTGTGATTTTTATATTACTCATACATTACTTATCCAAACGTCATGCAAGTCGGTACACAGTATCTCTATAGTCATGTGATCAACACGGATCTGTCCGATTTCCCTTATTCCATTCTCATTGGTTAAAGTTGGCTTCCAAAGTTTGCAGGTCCGTTTTGAACAAAATGCGTCAAATCATGGACGTAGCTTGCGATTTCTGTGAAATTTCACACGCACATTCCCACTACGCCGAGGAACAAATGCCACCCTTTTCACATTGGCCTGTTATAGCGCCACCAACAGGTCTAATTTAGCAAAACACATTTTGTAACAAAATGCCTCAAATCATGAATGCAGTGTCCGATTGCGTGACAGGCCTAAGAATAAATGGCGCCCTTTTAACATTGGCCTATTATAGCGCCACCAAGAGGCCACAATAATGTACCTGACATGGCGGAGACCTGTGCTCCGAGGAGCACTATTTCTAGTTTTAATTATATTTTCACCTACTGGTATATATTTAGAGAGAAAAATGACTGGTTTACAGTTTACACTGAAGAGTTGAAAAGTACTAAACCATTGAAAGAAAATGATAACTGCAGGTGTAGTGCATTAACAGTGACAGTCACTTCACTGGCTGACATTGTACAGTACTTTCATACAAGGTGGCGGTTCTACTGTATGAGAGTCAAACAACTAAACCTGGAAGTGAAGAGTTAGTGAGGTGAAGGTTGGCATATTTCTATGGCAGGACAGTATGTAATGATGACAGGGAACCCAGGCAACTAAACAAACACATTAACACGCGTGTGTGTGTGTGTGTGTGTGTGTGTGTGTGTGTGTGTGTGTGTGTGTGTGTGTGTGTGTGTGTGTGTGTGTGTGTGTGTGTGTGTGTGTGTGTGTGTGTGTGTGTGGGCTACTTATACTCGACTGAGGGCCAAATATCCCCACCAGTATAGTAGAATTTGAGAAGTATAGACATTGTTTGGACAATGGTCCTCACAAGGACCCTACAAATATTTTATGCCTGATTTATACTTAATTGCACATCAGTGTCGCGCACTGAAAATAGTGTGTGTGTGTGTGTGTGTGTGTGTGTGTGTGTGTGTGTGTGTGTGTGTGTGTGTGTGTGTGTGTGTGTGTGTGTGTGTGTGTGTGTGTGTGTGTGTGTGTGTGTGTGTGTGTGTGTGTGTGTGTGTGTGTGTGTGTGTGTATGGAGGACAGGGGGAGACGGGCAGCTCCATGATGATGAGGCGAATAAAGGTTAATAATATGTATATCCGTTATGATCGCTTGTCTGACCGTGTGTAGACACACCTGGTGGCAATGTGCGTCGCTTAGAGAAAATAAAATCCAACCGCGATCGGCCCCTTGTCTTGCAGCAGCATGTGAATATAGCCAAAAATGCACGCCTTTCTTACCTTTTCAACTGGCCGCAGAACATTTTGATCCATTATTATCGCTCATCCAGCCGTTTGTAAACACACCCGGTATCCGCGTGCTTCGCCCAGAGAAAAATCATTTCAACCGCAACGTTTCCCTTCTCTTGCAGCAGCACGTTGAAAATAACATGTATCACGAAAAATCAAGGGCAAAAAAAGACAACTCAAGATATAGCCGTTTCCATGTAAAATCGAAACAGGAAGTAGACGGAGACGGAAATCTTTTGGATGACGTTGTTTCCGGATCCTTGTTGTGAGTTGAAAGTGAAAGTGATCACACATAAAACATGTCAATAGCACTCGATGAGTTAACATATATACCATCATGGGTTTAACCCATTAAGACCGACTCATGACCCATTTTTGATTTGAACATTTTATTGGAGGATAAACCTCTTGAGATGCATCATCTCGTCTTCCAGGGGGTCCTCAGGCACAACATACAAACAATGACAAAAAACAATCACATAACATTCAACAACAACAACAAAACATACACATGAGGGCTCTCACACCATCCCAGACCAATACAGCTGTTACACATGTCATCTAAATGTATCTAAATACAATCAATCATAAAAAACAAGAATCAAAAACAAGAACAGTTAGATTTGAGCGAATCAAACAAAGACATTTTGAAAACAGGAAATGAAATAATTGATCTAATTAGAATAGGTCAATTGTTCCAGTCAGAAGGTGCTTTAAACTTAAATGAACGTCTCCCAATTTCTTTCTGTATACCAGGTACATTCAAAAAAAGGTTGTTGAGTGTGTCTTAAATTGAACTGTACGGACGTAAAAGCGCATTAATGCATTTAAAAACAAAAAGCAGCCAATACAAATGTCCTATCACAAGGAGATAACCAATTGAGCGTATTATACAGAACACAGTGATGTGTACTGTAAGGACACCTCAGTACAAATCTACAGATATTATTGTAGACTAAATTTAATGAATGAAGATGTCTTCCATGCATGGATCACAAGTCATCACCTCTCTCTTAACCTGTTCCAACTGTCCTGAACAACACAAGAGTAAAAAATCACACCCAGTGTGAAGTGGGCGGTGTGGTCATCACAGTGATCATCACAGTGATGGAATTCATTTCATCATGTGTCTCGCTAGCCAATCACAGTGCTGAATAGTCAGCCAATAGAGTCAGCCAATCACAGTGACACTTGTATATGTGACACTTGTACAGTATATCTGCACCGCTCGGTGCTCAAAAACAACAGTGGTCATCACAGTGATGGAAGCTCAAAATATACAAGTTTCACTTCAAAAAAAAACTTTCGCTACGGATGAGTCCCAAACCCACGTATAGGGGCGGCTACACCGCCCAAAAAAAAGGCCACTGAGGCCTATACCGTCCACCGGGTGGAAACCCGACAGTCCAAAATTGGTACTTTTCAGGATTCAAATAAAATAAAATAAAGTTTTGCGCTGCGCTTCAAGCTTATGTATTTGCTACTTTTGTCTGACTCTCTAGTATGATTACGTAGGGCATTCATTTACGAAAAAAAAATATGGTGATAAGAGATTTCTACCCGACAGCAACAATGTGCTTTTAAAATCCATTTCCAAAAGTTGACAAGAGCCTGAGTGAATAAAAAAATAAAAATAAATTGAATAACAGCCAACAGTTTTCAGAAATGGGCAAAACAATGTTTTTCTTTCTCTTTCTTTCTTCTTTACCAATTAGCAGAGAGATTGTCTGTGGGAGAGCTACTGGTGTTGAAGGGCTGTGGAACCAGAGATCAGCCTGAGGAAATGGAGCCCGGGGCCAAACAACACATTTAGGTTGAGCCTTGTGGGGGAAACACGTTGGCCAAGACACTTCTCTCAATAGACTGAACTCAGCTAGTGTGGCACCAAGCTGGAACCAAACTCTGCTTCTGTCTGTCTTTCTCCCTACTAGCTCTCTCTCTCTCTCTCTCTCTCTCTCTCTCTCTCTCTCTCACTCTCACTCTCACTCTCTCTCTCTCTCTGTCGGGTGGAAACCTCATATGTCCAAAACTGTTACATCTTTCAGAATTCAAAAACAGAGAAAGTCTGGCCCGGTCCGGGCACCTAGGCTACAATGTAGCCTGACAGCACGTCGCAGGTTCGAGTCCTGATCCCGACGGCCTTTGCTGCGTGTCACTCCCCATCTCTAGTATCAAAATATACCTAAAGTACCAAAAGTAAAAGTGTGCAGAATGTCCCATTTCACAAGGCCGAAATGTATATACGGCGGAAGTGGTTAATGTATGTTATTATTTTGTAATAATAATCAAAATCTACAAAGTAACTAGTAACTATAGTTTTCAAATAATTGTAGTTGAGTAAAAAGTACAATATTTGCCTCTGAGGTGTAGTAGAGTAGAAGTAAAAGTCAAGTAAAGTAAAAGCACCTCAACATTTTACTTAAGTACAGTACTTGAGTAAATGTACTTAGTTACTTTACACCACTGCACAGAAGTGCCTGGGAGGAGACAGAAGATCGGGGGGGAACCCCACATTAGCCCAGTCACTGAGGAACATTCAATCTAAAAGGGAGGCAGCGTTTCATAACAACATGCTGTCCAGAGTGTTTTAGTGGAGGGAGGAGGATGCAGGAGAGAACGGGAGAGCGTGTGTCTGTATCCTCCGAGAGATTCGGACCTCCTTCTCAACGACCGGCTCCCTTTTTAAGCCTTTGCTTGTAGGCCGGCAGCAGCTGGATGGAACAGTGGTCAGAGCTTCCAAGCGGTGGGCGGTGGAGAGCTTTGTATCAATCTTTGAAGGGTGTGTAGCAGTGGTCAAGAGTATTGTCACCGGTCCGGGCTGGCCTAGCGTTCTGGGCACCTAGGCACCAAATACATATTTCTCATAAAGACATTTATTTTGCCGCACAAATCGAAGAACCATTTTTTTTTCAGTTTCAGTTTTTCAGTTTTGCCAGTTCCCACCTGACGTTGTGTGGGAGTTTTGACTGCTCCAGATTGTACTGAATAACTGTTAGCTTGCATAATGTCTTCAGGCTAGGCCTTAAATCTAAAATGAACAGTTTATCAGTGCGAACATGCGCTTCGATAGTATATGAGCCTGAATCGAAGGACCGTTGTTTGCATCCTCCAATGAGGATGATACGATCTCCCACCATACAACAGCACATCCTATACATTGAAAACAGGCCTTTTCCTTTGGGCCACACCTTCTTCCAGGAGAAGGTCTCTGGATTGAATTTCCACAGATCCTTCAAGTCCTTCCTATTGCTTTGGCCACCAAATATGTACAGCTCTCCATTGTAGGCAAAGGCTGAATGATCCCAGCGTCTTTCTGGACGAAGCTGTGCAGAAGGCGTACTCAGCCAGCTGTTAGCCTCTGTGTCAAACACTATGATGTTGTTGTCTCTGTTTGACCCCCCAAATACAAACATCTTTGTCCCGATGATGGTGGCGGAGGCACCAAAGGAAGAAGTTGGTGGAGTGCCTCTGGTGTTAATTAAAGACCAGACCATTGTGGCGGTGTCCAACTTGTAGATGACTTTAGTGGAACTCATGATTGTATATATGGCCTTCCCCAAGACACAGGCTTGGTATTTGCTGTATTCATTTGGAACATTCCCGCAAACCCTGGGATCGAACCATGTGTGGGTGTCGACATCAAATGCATAAAGCGCATTGCCCCCCAAAATGTATATGGAATGTTCTATCAGGACAACTGACACGCGCCACCAGGGCATGGAGGGAACCTCAATGTATCTTCCTCCATCTGTCACAGGGGGCAACATCGTCCAGCACAGAGACACTGTGTTGAGGACATGCACTTCAGTCCGATCACTCTCCTTCAACTGTCTTCCAAAGCAGTAGACCTCGTGTCCAACTGCCACAGCTCTACTGAAGTGATCATTTTCTCTTCCATTCAGATGTACCAACCAGTGAAACATTTCACTCACCAACACGAATCAGCTCTGATAAGTAACTTACAAAAGGAAGTTGCAAGAAAGCAGGTTGATTTCTTGGTAAATCACATTTGTACCTACTAGGACAAGTCATTTTAAAGGACAGTTACATAGTTGATATGATGATGTTGTGATGTCATTGCATGATGACTTCATCAAAGTAAGTAATTAATACATTATTACACAAACCAGTGATTTTTAAATTACCAGCTGATGACATATTTATTCCAATATAAGTCTGAAACAATCTTCACATTATCTGGCGACGTTTAACAGTAACTGTTTTTGTCTCCGCCAGGACGAAAGGCATGGCGAGAGAGTATGTTTTACCCCCTGTCCGTCCGTCCGTCCGTCCGTCCGTCCGTCCGTCCGTCCGTCCGTCCGTGTGTCCGTCCGTCCGTGTGTCCTGTCCGTCTGCAAGCAGCTACTGTAATCTCTGCCTCCGTTGGCCCGGTCGCTGCGAAACTGTGCACACACACTCCCTGGATTCAGCCAATTCAGAACCTCTGCCCCAAAATTTTCACATGGGCCTTTTATAGCGCCACCAGGAGGCCGATTTGTGCAAAACCAAGGGGGAAAAGGAGCAAATCAAGTACATCAAGTTGAGGGCTTAAGAGGTTATTAAATGTCAAAAAGACAACACAAATGTATACAATATGTAGTGGGGGTCCCTGCTTCATCTGTCTCTGCAGCTAAGGGGTCCTTGGCCTGAAAAACGTTGAAGACCCCTGTCCTATAGCCTTGGTTCTCAAACGTTTTCATTTCAGAGACACCCATAAGTCTCAGTTATCAGAGCTTGTAATCTGATTGTGGTTGAATGGTGGTGGTCCTATTTTCACTATTTCCATTTTTAATGGATTTAGTTTTTCTTTAAACAAAAAAAAATGTGCGTGCATGTGTGTGACTGTTGTCGGTTGTCCAACTTTACCTATCCAACCGACATATATAGGCATAGATCTGGTTGTCTGGAACTGCCTGACCAATATGCCGTCATATGGGCATCTCCATAGCAACAGTTTTGTGTTTACTTTTTGGTCTGCATTACAGTTTGTTTACAATATATGAATAATTACTGACGCAGGTACAGGACCTTTATTTCTTTAATATAACTCAGACATACAATTTTATGGTTCTGATTGTTATAGGTGGGGGGGGGGGGGGTCCCCACTCATTAACTCCTCCCTAACTAACTTATTAACTCCTCCCTCACTTATGACTCGACTCGTTCATTTTCTCTCTCTCTTTGACAAATGACGGTCCCAGGGGACCCATTGTGTGGAGGCGTACACTCACTTTAGACTAGTTGGAAAGCGGGGGGCCCTTTCCAACCCCCATAAATATGACACTTCACGGCTAGTTTGTTATTCCTTGCCAAAAGGAGCATGTTTCTTTATGGAATATACGTACAGGGCTGTAATCAGGTGATGAATTATTTTCTGGCAGTGTGGCAGTAATCATGCAGGGCTACAGCCTGCATATAGAGGATCATTTACATTGGCTGCTGATTTTTGACGTGCCGACTGTACCATGCGTTTACACGCCGACGCAATTGATTGCTCCCCCCATAGAGCCGGCCACCAGCCTGCTCTTTAACCCATTAAGACCGGGAATGCATATGTGTGTCATTTTAAGATGTCTTTGGGCTATTCAAAAATAGCAGATCTACAAGCTCATAGCGAGGCACCGATATAAAAAAAATATATATGTTGCTATAATATCATTGCTTCTCAAACTTTTTCATGTCAAGGACACCCAAAATGATATGTATTTGTCCGCAGACCCCCATCTCAAAATATGTTGTTCCAGTGATCCCCAGAAGCAAAGATTTGAGTAAAAAAATGTAGCTTAAAAAATATATATATTTCAAAGTTGTGCACACATTTTCACGATTTTTCAAAAATAGCAGATCTACAAGGCTGTGATCTTGTATATCTGCTATTTTTGAATAGCCAAAGTATAAAATATGGTTTAAGTGGTTAAAATATAAAATAACACAGTTGCTTTCCAGGTCTTAATGGGTTAAAAACAGCCGTAAAACTTCATGGACAGTTTTCCACCTTGTTTGGCATTTTTATATTTAGTCCCGCCTTGCAGTCGGGTCGGTGTGTGTGCGTGTGTGTGTCTTGTCAGAGTGTGTGTGTGTGTGTGTTGAATGTACATTGCGTGTGTAGAACAGTGGTTCTCAAACTTTTTTTTGATTCCAAGGACCCCCATCACTCTCAGAGTTACAGGCCTGTAAGGGTCCATTTGGAACTGCATCAAGGAACCCTGAGGGCCCCTGCCTGGACCCCACTTTGAGAGCCACTGGTGTAAATAGAACAACAGAAGTGATGGAGTGATAGTTGGAACCTGGGTATGCGTGGTGGGCCCTTTTGTGTTTCCGTGTGTGCATTGGTGCGCCTGTGCTTGTGTGTATTCCGGGGCACTGTGCTGCAGCGCGCGTGCGTGTGTGTGTGTGTGTGTGTGTGTGTGTGTGTGTGTGTGTGTGTGTGTGTGTGTGTGTGTGTGTGTGTGTGTGTGTGTGTGTGTGTGTGTGTGTGTGTGTGTGTGTGTGTGTGTGTGTGTGTGTGTGTGTGTGTGTGTGTGTGTTAGGGGTGGGACGTTATGGGTATCTCACGATACGATATCTGTGGCGATATTAGGCCCTCGATAACAATAATGTCATGATATTCGATATATTGCAATATCACGATATACTGTATTGCATGAAATGTCACCAACGATATATCACGATAGTCCTTGTATTCAATTCATAAACACATAAAATAGCACCAAACAGTTCAAAATCATCATCACACAAATACAGATTCGGAAAAAAAACATATAGTTTTTTGTTTTGTTTTATATCGATATTTTTCGGCAGTATATCGATTATTTATCATGGGAGGAAGTATCGCGATATATCGTCCCACCCCTAGTGTGTGTGTGTGTGTGTGTGTGTGTGTGTGTGTGTGCATGGTTTCTCTGTGTGGAGCTGTAGTGATGCCAGTGGTCCAGGTAGAAGCAGGTCTGATGAGGGGGGAGGGGGGGGGGTCTGGTCTCTGGTTTCATCCAGCAGCTGGTAAATGAAGCCTGGCAGAGGTGACCCTCAGGATCCTGTCCCCTCATCATATCCCCCAGCCTCCCTGCTCCACAACACACACACACACACACACACACGCACACGCACACGCACACGCACGCACACACACGCACACACACTCCGGTGTGGACATTTGATCGCAGCTCCTCGTACACATAAACACAGCGGCTCGGGCCGCGTGACAATGGAGCTCTTTTTAATTAGCGGGGAACTAGTGGCCTCGCTCGAGTGAGGACGGCTGAATTATATTTGTTCCTGTCATCAGTGATGCAAGAAGTACTCTGATTATTTATTTTACTTAAATAAAAGTACCAATGCCACAATATGAAAATACTCAGTTGCGAAGAATTCGACATTTTACTGGCATCAAAATGTATACCTAAGTAAAAGTAAATTTGCCAATATTTGTATAACTTTATCGGGCACGTTGTGAGCTTGTAGATCGGCTATTTTCGAGTATAAAGTATAACATAGGGCTTAATCGGTGCATGTTTTGTAGTAATTATCAAAATCTACAAAGTAACTTGCAACTAAGGGTTTCAAATATTGCAGCAGAGTAAAAAAGTACGGAGAGACGACCCATTATCAGCTTAATTTTCATAGTGTTCTAGTTGCAATTTTGTCTGCTAATTTCTTTGTATCATCACTTCCAATTCCACTTGTTTATTCTGTATCCTGTCTGAGTTCTCTATCCTGATTGGATAAAATTATTATCCCGACCTCAAAATGCATTTTCTGTTTAATAAAGAGCCGGAGAGACATGGAGACTCCGGTTACTAAACAAACACTCTATAGCAAGGAGTACAGAATATAGCTGTTTAACACTTACTTTAACCAAAGAAAATCACTTACCCTACCTTTTAACTAAAGTAAAAGTACCTCCAAATCGTACTTAGGTAAATGTACTCATTCGAGCTCGAGCGGGGATGGCTGCATTGTATTTGCTCCTGTCATGAGCCTGGCGTGCTCGGGCATTCAGGCATTGAGCCTCACAGGCATGTGTGTCTGTTCAGGTATTCAGGCATTAAGCCACACAGGCATGTTGGATAATTGATCAGGGTTGTACAGGCATGTACACAATGCCAAGGATGAGATAGCATGAGATGAGCAGCGGGTTGCAGTACATGGCGTGTAGATTACTTCAGTGGCACACAGCAGTCACATCATGTGGTGTTGTCCTGCTGCTGCTCTGCTAATGCCAACGTATTGTGTTCATACGACCAGAAACTGGAGACCGCAAGCATGAAGGCCAGGAAGGTTATTGTTTACTTTAGTGCCTCGTCGTATGACTTACACACATACTGTACGCTTCCAACTGTGTTGGCACACACGTGAGCCCATGTGTGTGCACACACACACACACACACACACACAACTGCTACAAACATTATGCAGCGTTCACACTGGCAGCTACAAAGACACAGTCTACCATTCATTTTCAATGGAAGCCAGCGACATGAAGATACCTTTGTAGCTGCTACAAAAGCTGCAACAGCTACAACAGCTACAAGAAAGTTGAGCTGGTTTCAACTTCAGCTACAAAGATACAAAGCTACACATTATGTTGTGTAGCTTTGTATCTGTTGTGTGTTGTATCTGCCAGTGTGAATGCACCGTTACATTTTTTGAATTTCTTTTGGAAATCTTTGCCTATAATAACATGTCCAAAAATAATAGGGGCAGCAGGTCCCTATGTTTGGTTAATTTATCTCGGAGTGTAAAAAAATCACATTTTGGGGTTTGGGGGGTTTGGGGAGGGGGGGGCTGGCTTGGTGCTGGATAAACACCAGCCCACACAGCGCTAGGCTATATGTCACAGGGAGTATCGGGTGGCCAGACATGTTCAGCGTTAACCCCCCCTCCCCAGTCCCCACCACCACCATCAAACAGGTTGACGGCATGGAAGTCGGACAGGTTAAATCTGAATTCCTCCACCCCAGACTTTTTAAGCTGAAGGGACAAAGGCAGCAGTCAGAGGAAGGCTGCATGGCCCTCATCGCACACCTCCCGTGTCCCCGGCACGGGCCCCACGGCTCAGATTTAACCACCGAACCGACCCGTCTGTTTCGTTGCCCCCCCGCCCATCACGAGAGAGGCATGACCCACGCCTCCAACATATGAACAGTCTGACGTGTAAATCATGCAAGTCGGGAATGCATGCCCCACCCTGTTATGCAATACCTGTTGTCAGAGTACCCACTGTACCTGTCTGTCTGTCTGTCTGTCTGTCTGTCTGTCTGTCTGTCTGTCTGTCTGTCTGTCTGTGTCCCTTGTATGCCCAAACAGTATATTGTTGCTATCGGGCAGAAAAACCTCTTATCTCCATATTTGTACTCATTTTTTTGTAAATGAACGCCCCACTTGATCATACTACAGCGTCACACAAAAGCATCAAAAGTAGCAGATCTACAAGCTCGAAACCCGGCGCGAAGCGACGTGTTTCATGCTTGTAGATCTGCCACTGTTGATGCTTTTGAATTTGAATCCTGAAACCTAACAGTTTTGGACCACCCGACAGAGACGATAATATGTCGATCTCTGTATCTGTCTGTCATTGTCCCTTTTATGCCCATAACTGTCTGTCTGTCTGCCTGCCTGTCTGTCTGTCTGCCTGCCTGTGTCCAGGCACACACACGCACACAGAGATTTCATGCATTTATAGTATAGGATGAATAGATTATAGATTATTGAAAATTATTGATTGTGGTTATAATCTGTAGTCACCATATTATTGCTCCCATGTTTTTTATGTAACAGTATAATGAAGTTCATAGTACAGTAATTCCGGAGGTGTTCATTTAGCTCAGCGTGTAAAAATGGACCTGTGCACATATCTTTTTTTTCTGCGTATACTGTATGGTCTTTAGTATGTTTGCACATTGAACTTTTCTTCACCTGCCTTGAGAGGGGTGTGTGTGTGTGTGTGTGTGTGTGTGTGTGTGTGTGTGTGTGTGTGTGTGTGTGTGTGTGTGTGTGTGTGTGTGTGTGTGTGTGTGTGTGTGTGTGTGTGTGTGTGTGTGTGTGTGTGTGTGTGTGTGGCGGGGTTAGCGAACTAGCCCTATCTCTCCATCTACGGCATCAGGGAAGTCTTTCTTCTTGTCTTTGAAGTTGATATTTTGACTAGGCTACTATAGCTGACTGCTGTGGAGGAGGGCAGCGTCCTGGAGGTCCAGTGCTGTGGACTCAAGTACTTTAAGTACAATTTTGAGTTACATTCACTTTACTTTAGTATTTCCATTTCTTGATACTTCTTTATACTTCTACTCCACTACATCTCAGAGGCAAATATTTGTGCTTTTTTTGTATCCACTACAATTATTTGACAGCTTTAGTTACCAGTCATTTGTTTTATACAACACCATATTAACCATTTATACTTTGGCTATTCAAAAAAGCTAATGCCACAATATGCATCGCGCCACGTTGTGAAGATTGGCTGTTTTCAACAAAGTCGGACACATTTTTGTACATTTACTTGGTATTTTAAGTATATTTTGATGAAAAATACCCCAGATGAAGTTTTAAAAGCAAGTGCGTAGGCAATAAACAGTAGATAGACAACATCAACAATAAAAGACAGAAGGTCACATAGACCTTCCTCAGGACCGAAACGTTGCTCCTATTCAATACTTTCTCTTGAACATGCGAGTGGCAGAATGCGGGTACATCTTTTATTGTTGATTTCGTCTACTGTTAGTTAGCATAATGTATATTTTGATGCCAATACTTTTGCACTTTTACTCAAGTCAATTATGTTGTACTTATACTACAAACCACTGTGAGGTCTGGAGGTCTGCAGTGTGCCTGCCGGGGGTGTTTGCTCAGACTGGGACTAGGATTACCTAAAATCCAGAGAAAACACCGCTCTGATCCCCTCCATGTTGCACCACAGGGTCAGGAGGGGTGGCGTGGCATCCTCCGCTCGTGTGTGTGTGTGTGTGTGTGTGTGTGTGTGTGTGTGTGTGTGTGTGCGTGTGCGTGTGCGTGCGCGTGCGTGCGTGCATGAGAATTGGCAAAAATAGCAGATCTACAAGCTCACAACGCACCGCGCTGAAACACGTTGTGAGCTTGTAGATCTGCTATTTTTGCCTTGCGACACAATCATATGAGGTTGTCTAAATCAAGCGTATATGTTTAAATTGACAATCGTGTGTGTGTGTGTGTGTGTGTGTGTGTGTGTGTGTGTGTGTGTGTAGGCTACTGTATGTGCAGTGTGCGTGTGTGATGAGGGTGTTAGGTTGTTGAATGTGTGTACATTGCGTGTACACACAAAACAGCGTGTACACACACGGTAAGGTATTTGTGTGACCTCGCAAATGTCTGTGTGCAAGAAAGTGAGCACATTTCTGTATGTGCGTGCACATGTACAGTACGCGCATGAGTTTGTGTGTGTATGTGTGTGTGCACGTGCACAGGACATGTGCAAGGTGCACATATGTAGAATGCACTCTGACTCAGACTGCTGCTGCCACTTCAAAGAAAGCGCACACACGCGCAGATGCAGGCACGCACGCATGCACACAGTATACATGCACATACACAAACATACAGTACACACAGATATGCGACCAGATGTGTGCTCACTGAGATATATCGTCTCTGTCAGGTAGAAACCTCAAGTCCAAAACTGTAACTTTTTAGGATTCATTTGAAAAACAGAAAAAGTACCAGATTGACACCTCTGATCTACTGTATGCATGACCATGTATGCCCTTATTCTCCAGGACTCCATACATGCTGTAAAACACAGCCAGTTTACTGTAAATGTAATCATTTTAATTACAGGTCTTATATACCGTAGTAGCGTGACCATCCTAGAAATATCTCCCTTGGTTCTTCTGGTCTCTTCTCCTCCTATGGTCTTGCAGGACGGACCAGCCCAGCCCACAGCCCAGCCCGTTGTTCCCCCAAACATCTTGATATGTCTCGATGTGACACTCCAGAGGGAATGCGGCCGCGGAAATAAGTCGAGAAAGAAAGGTTTAACTGGCTTACTGAAAAACTGTTGGTTTTGCGTTTAACTCATTCAGACCTGAGGCCGATTCTACAAATATGTCTTCTAAATCCTAACAGTTTTTTTATGAAAAAAAACTGTATGTTTGCTATATCAGTGGTTCTCAAACTTTTTCATGTCAAGGACCCCCAAAATTATATGTATTTGGCCGTGGACCCCCATCTCAAAAATGTTTAGTTCCAGGGACCCCCTCAGAAGCAACGATTTGAGTTAAAAATGCTTTCTTTAAAAGCATATATATCAAAAGATTTGCAAACATTTTCAACATTTTTCAAAAATAGCAGATCTACAAGCTCATAGCGCGGCACTCGGTGCCATGCTATGAGCTTGTATATCTGCTATTTTTGAATAGCCCAAAGTATAAAATAACGGTTTTAAGTGGGTTACACAGATGCGTTTCCCGGTTTTACTGGCTTAAGGACGTTCTCACGAAAATGACCAATTGTTTGTACATGATCAAAAGCCCATTTCACAAATGGTTTGCATGCGAGTCATAAAAAAGAAAGGACCCAAAAAAACGAAAAAGAGAGGCCACTTCTTTGAACTGTCACTTCTGTTGCCCCCGAACGCAGCAGACAACACGCAAAATTAGCAATTAAGATCGTCTGGGCGCAGGGACTCTTTCCAGACCATGTGTGTTTCGAGTTGGGAGTGTTTTCAGGCTATTCTCTTTCCTCCAGAGAGGGCCGTGTCTTCAAAGGACGGGCCGGTTCCTTCAAACGGCCGATAATTGATCTTGACGCGCGATGAAAGGCGTATTCATGTTAAGCTCAAATTTTCCCTTCCCCGGGATGAAAAGCAGGGTGACAGCCCCTCTAAACAAGAAGGCCCCGGTTGGAGCCTGGGGGGCAGAGTTGAATCTTCCCCCTGGGAGCAGAGGCCTGGGCCTGGGACTCTGGGCTAAACGTCTCTGTCAAGGCCCTGCTGCCACTCTTTGTCAGAGGCCCACCACCAGTGGTGGAAGAAGTACTCAGATGTTTTACTTAAGTAAAAGTAGCAATAGCACAATATAAAAAAGACTCTGTTACAAGTAAAAGGCCTTTGTTCAAAATGTTAGTTGAGTTAAAGTAAAAAAATATTGACATCAAAATATACTTAAAGTACCGAATTAAAAGTATTAAAATGTTTGAAAATGGGGGCGCTCTTGAGCAACGCATGGAGTAAGACGTGTTTATCAGAGCTCCTGCAGAGTCTAATTTAAAACTATATTTCGGCGGCGTTTTGAATGATGTGATTTTGTGAACAAGTCACCAACAGATTAGGGCTCAGTTTGTGGCAAAAAGAAGTGTCGGGTGGATGGCGTATGATTTGAGAAAATACAAATTCATGCCGGTGAATTCAAGGCCTGTTCACCCTGTCGCCTCCTCGGAGTCTAGTGCAGGGGACAACGACACACAGACTGAGCCCGGCGTGCCCATGGCTGGGGAAAGTTTGGCTAAGGATAGCATGGCGCTAAAAGCAGATATTATTGCATCCTTGAGAAGTGATATATCCACGGTGCTAAGGCAAGAGTTGAAGAGTGCTTTGGCCGACGACTTTGAAAATCTGAGAAAAGAAATGCAGGAAATCAAAGCGGAAATTACAAACGGCAACAGTGTGTTTCGTGCAGAACTCGACTCAGTGAAATCTACTATCAATGACGTTGAGGGAGGTCTAACAAAGTGGTCAGATGAAGTTGCTGTACTCCAAGACACCGTAAACGTGCTTGAGAAACAAATCGATCTCATGAATGCGAAATGCTTGGACATGGACTCGAGAATGAGACGTGGGAATGTACGTATATGCAACGTCGAGGAGCTGCCAGATTCGAGCTCTCCCACGGCAATCTCTAAACTGCTTAAGGAAGTTTTTAAATTGGGAAGAGATGTCCGTGTCGACAGATCACATCGAAGTCTGACAAAGAAGAAGCCAGGAGATAAACCGCGGATGATCATTGCCAAACTGCACAATGAGGGAGACGCGGAGGACATCCTGAAGATGGCTAGAGACGGACGGCGGCTACACTACAACGGCAAGACCATCTCAGTATTCCCGGATTATCCAGCAAGCATCGCTAAAGCCAGAGGCGCCTTCACAGCCGTCAGATTGCTGTTGAAAGATCGGCGTGATGTGAGGTATGGAATAAAACACCCAGCCACCTTCGTTCTCACGCACAACAACGTGGAGAAAAAGTTCTTAGATGCAACAGAAGCCATGGATTATGCCAAGTCTATAGTCAACACAACGGGAGCCGCTGCGGCCCCGCCCCCAGTCCCGGCCGGGGCTGAAGATCAGATCCTTACATCGGCTCAAGATGATGAAGCTTAATGAATGTATCCTGAGTATTGAGGTGAAATCTAACTAGCCTAGTATATGGTGCATACACCAAGTCTGCTCTCACAAGTGTTCTATATGTGTATTCATTTATTGTGAGGCTGCCTTTTAGGCAGTGGTGGGGGTAGACAGAATGTTTTCCTTTCATCTCTTTTGCCTAAGGTTCAACACTATGAGTACAAGTTCTATTTCGATCCCTTTCTTTACCTTGTTTTATTTATTTTTTCTATTATACATATTATTTAAACAAAATCATTTTATATCTGACTATAGGGTCTAAGGTGCTGTTTTTTCTCTTTCTCTTTTTCTTTTTTCTCATTTTGTTTCATTATTATATCCTTAATATGGAGTACTTTGAGGGTGTGTATATAATGTATATGGTCATGACAAACGTATATGGGTATTTGATTTTGTGCATAGTCAATGAGGTGTGTCTGGAAATATACATGTCAAGATTAAGTTTATTCTCTATTATCTAGTTTTTTGTTATTCTTTTCCCTTCCTTTAATAACTATCATTATTATTACCCCTTTTTAATATTTTATTATCATTATTTATTTAACCCATTTTTCTCTCTTCTTTTTTTTCTTCTCTCTCTTCCTCTCTCTTTCCCATCATCGGATCATTTTCTTTTTAATATTTTTTGTAACGGATGACTTGTTCGCATTCAAAAATTACTGTTGGGTCTGGCTCGTGTTTTGCTGTGTGGCGGTGCCGGGCGCCGGGGGGGGGGTGGCTGCTGGGCTTGCAGAGCGTCGCTTTTGCCTCGTCTGCGGGTCTGGGGGCCGCCTCCTCGTGGCGGGCGGCGCCGGTGCTCAGTGGGACGCGGACTAGACAGAGGAATACCGCTGTAATCTTAACTTTTTAAGATTAATACAGATTCTGTAGGAGCCTGAGTTGCTCTTAAAACTTTTGTTTCCCCTTTCGGGTATTGGGTAACCAAAGCCGAACACTTTTGTTCGCTTAAGCTGCTAGTTTTTGTGCTGCAGCCTGGGACCAGGTCCCAGAGGTCTGTCCAGACACCATGCTGTCTGAGTGCAGGGTCTATTTTTCTTTATGGTCAGTTCCTTTTGTTCGAACCCCTTTGTCCCCCGGGGTCGTCACTGTAAGAACATGGGCAAATTTTGTATTTTTTATGTGTTTGTATTTGTGGAACAACATCAAGGCATCACCATGGTTTATGTTTTTTGTGAGGTATGACAGACAGATACAGGTAAATCAAATGAGACAGAATTGTTACAGTCGGGTATTAATATATCTTCTGAAAGGTAATGACTAAATTAAAAATAGTAAGCTACAATGTACATGGCCTTAACCATCCAATCAAGAGGAAAAAAGTTCTTGCCCAACTTAAAAATCTGGGTTGTGGAATTGCAATGTTACAAGAAACTCATTTGGTGGAAAGTGAAGTCAAAAAGCTTAGGAGAGAGTGGGTGGGACAGGTGTTTGGCGCCTCCTTTGGTAAAAAGAGAGGAGTGGCAATTTTGGTCGGTCGAAGTGTAACCTTTTCTGCAGAAAAAGTGATCCAGGATACAGCAGGTAGATACATCATGATCACAGGTGCAATAGATGGAAGTGATATATCTATGCTGAATGTCTATGCTCCAACGGAAGATGACCCCACTTTCTTTAGAGAGATTGCTAACTTAATTGCAAAAAATGCAAAAGGTATGATAATTTTAGGGGGGGACTGGAATGCCGTACTTGAAGGGAGGCATGACAGATCACCACCTGAGCGCAAACAACCCCAAAAATCTAAAATGTTAAATATTATCCTGGGAGAGTTGGGGCTGGCGGACCCTTGGAGACATAAAAACCCAAGGGTGAGGGACTTCAGTTTTTTCAGCAATATGCATAAAAGTTATTCGCGTATAGATATGTTCTTTGTCCCAAAACAATTTTTGTATAAAGTCATAGACTGTTCTATAGACTCAATAACAATTAGCGACCATGCACCTGTGATCCTCACTTTAGATTTAGGAGTAGAAAAGTGTTTTAAATATTGGAGGGCAAATATTTCTTTACTGAATGACTCTCTGGTGACTGACGAAATCAAAAAATGTATGGGAGAGTATTTTGATATAAATGACAATGGGGAAGTTAATCCATCCATTTTATGGGATGGGGCCAAATCTATTTTTCGAGGTAAAATGATTGAAATATCAAGTAGAATAAAAAAGAACAGGCTGAAGGAACAAAAAGAATTAGAGAACAAGATAAGGATACTAGAGTCAGAGCATAAAAATAATAGGATGAATGATGCACTGTTGACTGACTTGAAACAAAAAAGACACGAATTGGAGAAGCTCTTGACATATAAGGCAGAAGGATCCCTGAGATTTTCTAATCAAAAATATTATGAGAGAGGGAACAGAGCCAGTCGCCTTCTGGCATTTCAACTACGCAAGGAGCAAGCCAACCGTGTGGTTTCCAAGGTCTTTCACCCTGCCTCAAAAAAATTAGTAGTTAAACCAAGAGAAATAGCAGGAGCATTTGCATCATTTTATGAAGAGCTATATGAATCTCCAGTAGTAATAGATAAAGATGAGAAGTTAAATTCTTTCTTTTCAAAATTAAACTTACCAACTATTTTCAACGCAGACGCAACTAATATGATAAGAAATATAGAAGTGGGTGAAATAAAAGAATTGATTAAAAAATTAAAAAACAACAAGTCACCAGGTACAGATGGACTACCGGCTGAATTCTACAAATGTTTTGTAGAAGAGCTCTCTCCGATTTTAGCTAGAGTTTTTAACTACGCTCTGACTGAAGGAATTCCTCCTGGGTCATGGGCAGAAGCCATAATTTCGGTTATTCATAAAGAGGGTAAGGATCCTACCAAGTGCGAGGGATATAGGCCAATAAGTCTCCTATGCAATGATCAAAAGATACTTACTGCCATATTATCCAAGAGAATCCAAAAGGTTGTGACACAGTTGATATCACCTGACCAAACAGGATTCATACCAGGAAGACAGGGTGCAAACAACATCAGGCGTACCCTTAACATTATGTCATGTGCAAAAAAGAGAGGTCAGACTTCCATGTTACTTAGTCTAGATGCACGCAAGGCTTTCGATGTTCTGGATCTGGAATATCTCTACCATACACTGGACAGGATGGGTTTTCATCCCACATTCATAAAATGGGTTAAAGTCATTTATTTAAATCCAAGGTCAAGGGTCAGAGTGAATGGTTTTTGCTCCAATTTCTTTGGCTTGAAACGTGGTGTTCGGCAGGGGGACAGTCTTTCTCCTTTGCTCTTCGATTTAAGTCTGGAGCCATTGGCAGAGCTCATTAGACAATCAGAGCAGATAAAAGGTATTAGAGATGATAGAGGGGAGGAACACAAGATATCCTTATTCGCGGACGACGTACTTTTATATGTAATGGACCCTATTATTTCGATACCCAACATACTAGAAGTCCTAACAGAATACGGAGTAATATCTGGATATCAAACTAATGACTCAAAATCGGAAGCAATGATGTTGTCAGGTACTTGGCCACCACAACTGGATGACCAAGTTCGGTTCCATTGGTCCAGAGAGGGCTTTAGATATTTGGGAATTGTTATCACCCCCTCTTTTTCAGGCCTGTACGAAGCTAATTATGGCAAACTATTGAAAAAGATAAAAGATGACTTACTTAGATGGGAAATTTTACCACTGTCACTGATAGGCAGGATTGAAACGATACGAATGAATGTTTTACCTAGGTTATTGTTTTTGTTTCAGGCATTGCCAGTAGGGGTACCAATGGGGACATTTAAAAACATAGATAAACTGTTATCAAGATTTATTTGGCAAAACAAAAAGCCTAGGGTAAGACTCAAAACACTTTTGCTGTCCAAAAAAGCTGGAGGCCTGAATTTGCCCAATATTCAGTATTATTATTGGGCAGCACAGCTTAGGACCGTGATAGCTTGGATAACTAATGATATGGAAACAGGCTGGGTGAGCATAGAACAGAATGCTTGTCCCAATATTCCATTGGAGGGGCTGCCATTTGTAAGCCAAGAACAATGGAAGAAAATTAAAATAGATAATGAGTGGATTACATTCACTGTAAAAACATGGTTGTCTATAAAAAAGAAATTACATCTCTTTAATTCCATATCCAGAGTGATGAAGATAGCAGCCATTCCAGATTTTGAGCCAAGATCATTAGATATCGGTTTCAGTAGATGGGCAAACAAGGGGCTAATCATTGTAGATCAGCTTTTTTCAGGGGAAACTCTGAAATCATATATGCAGCTTCAGCAAGAATTTGGCTTGTCAGGGATGGACTTCTTTAGATTTCTTCAATTAAGACACTACTTACAAACAAATACAAATTGGGAGCAGATCTGTAAATTGCCTTCAAATCTAGAAAAAATATTTATGTTAACAATGGATGGAGATATAACAAAGAATTTGATATCTCATCTATATAGGTGGCTCCAAGACAATGTTATGGGAAATACTCTAGATATTAAACAGAAGTGGGAACTAGAAATGAACATCTGTATGACTGACAACAATTGGGAAAAATCATGCCTTAATGGTCATAAACTAACAAGCAGTCCTACTTGGAGAGAGTTTGAATGGAAAACAAAAATGCGAGTGTTTAAGACTCCCCAAATGTTAGCGAAATACAGCAACACTTCAGAACTATGTTGGAGAGAATGTGGGAAGATAGGGGATCATACCCACATATTTTGGGATTGTCCAAAAATACTAAAATTTTGGAGGGAAATTCAAGGCGAGATTAAACAAATTATGGAAGTTGACATTCCTTTTGAGCCTGAGTTCTTCATACTTGGTGAGATTCCGGGCGGAATAGTGAACAAGAACCAGACATATCTGCTTGGGGTGTTGCTGTTGATCGCCAAAAAAATGATTACTGTGTCTTGGAGAAATGTGAAGCCACCAACTATCCAGCAATGGAGGGACAGGTTAATAAGCATATACATGATGGAAAGCATTACAGCTAGACTACATATGAGGACAGAGTTTTTCAATATCAGATGGACACCGGTAGTGCTGCAGCTGCCAAGACTGATTAAGGATTCTGTCCCCCCTTAATGTCAAATTGACTGGACTTGATACTGTAGACAGATTTGGTGGTCTGTCCTGAAGGCTGTTTATGGACGATTGGTACTGCTGGAAATTGGAACAATGACCTTTGATTGCCTGTGCCTGTGATGTCTTTGTAAATATTTCGTTGAATGTCTGATGATGTCGAATAAGTGATGCAATTGTTCTTTTTGTTTTTGTTTTTGTTTATGTTTTTGTTTTTGTCTGTTTTTATGTTTTTTGTATGCCCACAATATGATTACAGAATGTATGAAAATATAAATAAAAGTGCTAAAAAAAAAAAATGTTTGAAAATGGCAGATTTACAAGCTCACAACGCGTCACACTTGTGAGCTTGTAGATCTGCTATACAAATAGCCTAGGTATAAAATAGGGCTAAAGTGGTTAGGTTACAGTAGGTTTTATAATATCATAATTTATGTCTGCAAAGTAACTAGTTGCTGAAGTTTTCAAATAATTGTAGTGCGAAACAGTACAATATTTGAGATGTAGTGGAGTAGAAGTAAAAGTACTGAAAAATGGGAATCTCCAGTAAAGTAAAAATGCCTCAAAAATGTTGCTTTCCACCACTGGTACTCTGATGTTTTACTTAAGTAAAAAAGTAGCAATACCACATTGTAGAAATACATCTAGAAATAAATGTCCCGTATTTCATGTTTGACTTCGTTGAAGTGCAAAAAGATGAATTGAAAGAATTTGTAAAGATGGGTATCAAACTTTTAAAAAAAAGTATCTACAAGCTCAGAACGTGTTGGGATGTGACACTTTCTGAGCTTGTACAGTAGATTGGCTATTTTCAAATAGATGAACTATAAAATAGGCCATATAGTTGGTTCATGCATGTTTTGTAATAATAATCGTTGCAGACCCCCTGCCGTGTAGACAAAACACTGCTGCTTGTTTTAGAGAAGAAATTAGTCGTTGAAGCCTGAAACAAACGTCTCTAAATAAATCATTGTACTTTTTGCACACTTTCTGTTTGCCTTATGAATAAATGACAAGCTGTCCCTGTTTACCATCATTATGAACACTGGCCCTTCATGCTCTGAGGTGCCTAGAGATAGTGGATGCTTTGTTACGCACACACGCGCGCACGCGAGCACACACACAAACAAACCACTCTACTTCTTCTTACATCAAGGCCTTGACTCCCCCATTATACAGTACACATAAACATACATTTACATATCTCTAGTACACAGACACACAGACATAAATGTACACACACTCCATGCAAACAAGCAAACGAAGGGCGACAGATTTCTTAGCTCAACACGTTCAACCACGGTCGTCCGTCAGGCCGCATTCATACATACAACCTTCGCCGCACGAAAACAGTTTGTGTACGAGACTGCTGCTCACACACACTGTCATCACGACTTCGCGTCAACCCCCCCCCCGCCTATTTGCTAGCCAGCCTCGGTACACAATGTAACCCTAAACACACAGAAAGCGTGCCGAGGCAAAAACGGAGCAGCGCGTTAATAATTGACGACGCCGTAGCGCTCCGAGTGCCACGGAAAGGGGACAGGGTGCAAACACGGCAGAGAAAAGTCAAGGCCTCCCCTCTCCTCGGCAAGTAATTATTTATCACCCGAGGCTATAGGTGCACACACAGACAGACAGGAGGCAGGTGGGCCACGCAGCGCAGCGCGGTGGAAAGGGAGGGAACATGATGAACTGAACCTTAAACAGGGTCTCATGAGGAAGCTATAGTGTGTGTATATGAGCAAGAGGCGCGCTTTGGATTATCATGTCCTACAGCGCTCGCACGCGTCTTTTTACTGATGCCTGCAACGTTTGAACCTACCTGGTTTTGCTCTGTGCTTGCACAGGCTCCCTACTCCCCAAAAGCTTAAATATAACGTGTTAATGTGTATTTTCAGACAGTTAACCATTAAACCCTCAATATTCAGTAAACTTGACCGTTGGCTCTGTACTTGGTCTGCTCTTTTCCCCTCTACATCAACTCTCCGAAAATAGCCGATCTATAAGCTCACAACGCCTCGCAGCGCGAGGCGTTGTGAGCTTTTAGATCTGCTATTTTCAGCTAATGTTCCCCACCACACAAATATTTGGTGGACCCCCTGGAGTAACTCTCAGGACCCTCTAGGGGTCCCGGAACACCTCTTGAAGACCCCTGATCTACTTACTGTATGTATGACCGTGCCCTTATTCTCCAGGACTCCCCAAAAGCTTAAATATAACGTGTGTGTGTGTGTGTGAGAGAACCGATTCATTCATGTATTCACTCACTCACTCACTCATTCACTCATTCAAACCAACTGTTGCCGCGCTCAAACGTCCATGTCGTCAGCGTCATTAAGATATATAGCCTAGCTGAAACAACGTAAACATGGACCTCTCATGGTCTGTGGTAACGCTTCAACGTCATGGTTGTTGTTAATGACAGGGGTTGACAGAGGATCAAATGAGCGGCGGTCTCAAAAGTTTAACTAAATCATTTTCAACTTGAAGCGCTCTGAACTCTCCGCCAAAAAATGCTGGACATCGAGAGCGCTGAAGCTCAGCTGCTGGGAAGTGGAGCGTTCCAACTGTGTTTTTACCAAGTCCCCGGGACCGCGGAGGATTATTGAAGCCATAGACCAAAGAATAAGATCGCGGATACAAGCGGCCAAAATGAGTTTTCTCAGACGGGTGGCCGGCCTTTCCCTTAAGGCCAGTCCACCCCAATGCAACTGCATGCAACTACTCGCAATTATCCCCAATGGCAGTTGCAAGGAGTTGCATTGGTGTGACATGGCCTTAAAGCTGTTTTGTTGCAAGGAATTGTGACTAGTTGCATTGGTGCGGTCTGGCCTTTAGGGATAGGGTGAGAAGTCTCATCCGTGAGAGACTCGGAGTAAAACCGCTGCTCCTTGACTTGGAAAGGAGCCAGCTTAGGTGGTTCGGGAATCTAGTACGGATGTGTTAATATTGTCACAATCATTTTAACCATATTTTATTCTTTGGCTACTAAATTTGTCCAAATCTTTGTGTTTTAAACCAAACATTTCTTACTAAAGTCTTTACTTTCTGAAGGTCCCTGGCATGAAACATTTTTTTCAGATGGAGGTCCGCGACTAAATACGTCATCATTTGGGGGTCCTTGACATGAAAAAAGTTTGAGAACCACTGCTCTACGTTTCTGCATGGTTGTTGATGCATTCACTATGTGCCTGTAACATCTGTGCGTGTGTGCGCCTTTGTGTGTGTGTGTGTGTTTATGTGTGTTGCTAGTAGCGTGAGGGCCTGGATGAGAGGAGGGGGGGTTTAGCCAGGTCTCAAAGGAGGATCGCAGCGAGGTAATTGT
>NC_139951.1:42707017-42741058 GCF_963454915.1 Gymnoscopelus microlampas
GAGAGAGAGAGAGAGAGAGAGAGAGAACAAACGTGGGGAGAGGGGAAATGAGGTCAGCCAACACCTTCTGTACATGAACGGTATCTTTTTATTCAAGATGTGTGCCTCTTCTTTAGAAACTCCCGACATGACTTTAAATTAAAAGGAACGTAATCAGAACAGTACATGATTGAAGACTGATAGAAGAAGTGCTGACACACAGAACAGAGAAGGAAGGGAACGTGGTATTGAATAGGAAACACATAAGATCTGGCCCTCAGATCTGCTGCTGCTTCTTCTTTCTTTTTGACACACATCTGCTTTGAGAAAGAAATGCTCAAAGTTCTCTGCTGCTGCTGCAGATACGGATCAGGAATACATCTCTCTGCCATTGTTGTTCCCCAACACATTCTCACTCCCAAGAAGGCACCTGGACGACACATAGTGGTTTTGACCAAAAGGCAATATGTGCCTTCTTGGGAGTGAGACTGTTGTTCCCCAACCAGTGGGCCGGGGTCGGGACCGTTTTTTTGGGGGGGGTCAGGGATACATTTCTATGTATTACTGTAATAAAATAGAATAGAATAAAATAAATATATTTCAAAAGAATTTCAATAAGTGTAAAAACAAATGTATGAAGTCAATTCTGACATTTCTGACATCCTAAAGAATTTCAGATTTTTTCATATACCCAAAAAAAGTCAGAAATAAATCATTTCAAAATTAAAACAAATGGTGAAAAAAACTGTCTACAAGCTCACAACATGTGATATGATAGGTTGTGAACTTGTAGACGGCTTCTTTTCTACTATTTTTGATAAGGCTTCATAATGTATTTTTGTACCTTCGGACACCAAATAGTCTCTGTCAGGTGGAAACCTCATATACCGTGTCCAAAACTGTTACTTTTCAGTATTCAAATTAAAAGACAGCTTGCAGATCTGCTACTTTTGTGTGACGCTGCAGTATGATCGAATACACATACAAAAAGTTAACATATGGAGATAAGATGTTTCTTCCCCCCCGATGTCACAGAAAAGAAATGTGACCTTCTGGGTCCCAAGCTGAAGTGCACCTAGCATCACAGACACACCCGCCGTACGCAACACGGCCTGCGGGCTATAGGAAGCCCCCCGGTGACTTCAAGTGTATTGGGTTCACACACAGGCAGGCAAGTTGAGTGCTGGTCTGCAGCGTTGCCATGTCCGCTTATTATAAGCGACTATATATATATATATATATTTTAAAATAGCAGATCTACAAGCTCACAACGCGTCGCATCGCGACGCGTTGTGAGCTTGTAGATCGGCTATTTCAAAATAGCTGTAGCCTAGTTGCTTCTTTTGGGCTTGTTTTCATAGACCTGGTTGCTTATTTCTCTTGCAAAATCTGGCAACGCTGGTGGGGGGGGGGGGTATAGGAACCCCTGGATTTCTTCCCTCCGTGGAGGAGAGAGAGAGAGAGAGAGAGAGAGAGAGAGACTGAGAGTGAGACTATCCGTTTGCTTGGATAACAGCGAGTGCTATCTTTCGCCTGCTAATTTAATTAACTTCATTATCTGAATGCTGGGGGAACTGCCCTTGGAATAACAAACGGTCACAGTGCTGGAATTGCTCGCTTAAGTGGGAACAAGTGTGGGAATGCGTGGCCCACATGGGATATTATATAGACGTTAACTACTTAAACCCCATTTGTTCTTGTGAGCGAACAAGCTTTCAACGCGTCGCTGCTGCGAGCTAGCTTGTAGATCGGCTATTTTTCATGCCAAAGTTTTCCCCAGACTAATGAATGCTGTGGTTTACGGGGTTAAAGTGGAGAAGCAGGCTAGAGCCCGACCGATGACATGATTTTTCGGTAACGATGCCGATCCAGATTTTGGAGAGTCCTTGACTACCGATGACCGATATCTTTGACCGATGTTTTCTCAAAAAGTACAAAATCGATATTTTTTATTATAATGTCTTTATCGAAAATGTCTAAAGTAAAACATCTTCAAGCCCAAATTGTAGATTTGCTTTTCTTTTCTTTTTGGGAGAAAAAAATAATCGCTTATGTCATGCCCAAAATAGGGATGTGGTCATAAATCGGCTGCATAACTACCATAATTGATGTAGTTAAAAAAAATATCTAAAAATGCCCGATATATCGGCCAAACAAACCACTACAGTATATCGGTCTTTCTCTAAAGCAGACATTAATATGGAGGAGAAGAAAAACTAATATTTATGGTGCATGATATAAAACAGAGACAATAAAAGGCTCTTGAGAGATCGATGAGTTATTGAAAATAATATACTGTGGGCAATTCTCCAATAAATAAATCTTTAAAAAATACATATATTTTTCATACTTCTTTTGTTCTTTTTCCATCTTTATTTTTCTTAGAAAAGTGTTAGCTATGTGTTTAAAATATGGCATAAAGTCACTCATCAAAGGCTTTTATCAAAAGCCACCAAAAACAATAATAATAAAAATAATATTAACAATAATAATCATGTAATTTCCACAATCTTCCTACACTGAAGCATAGGGTAACATATTTCTGTGTCACACCACTGGACCTCTGAACACAACACAAAGGTGTCACTCTGATAAGAGTTTTTTTTTTTAATGAGCCAACCATATAATAATATTCATCATTATCGTCGCTGACGGGTGGAAACCTTGTATGTCCAAATCTGTTACCTTTCAGAGAAATGAAAATAAAATGTAATGTTGTCCAATCTGTATGGTAGAGTATATGTTAATACAATATAACTTATACAATCGGGGTGGTTGTATTTTGACATTTAGATTGTGTCAAAGGTCATGTCTCACTTAGACACAGGATCTGACACGGATTCTGACCTGATGGTCAAGATTAAATTTATCCCCTGAGCAAGCAGGCAGGATCTATTAGCTCAATGGTAAAAATGTCAGCACATGCATGAAACAGGGTTCAAATCCAGGGTAGAAGAGGAAAGTTACATTGTGCACATTTATTTCTTAAATAGCGAAAATAGCAGAAAATACAAATTCACAGTGAGCTTATACGTCGGCTATTTTCACTACTTTTTCATCACACCCCCCACACACAAGTAGGGCAATAATTTATGAAAAGAAAAGAAAAGAAAACACATAAATAGTTGATATATGGACATACAAGGTTTGTGCCCGACAGCGACAATATTAAATCTGATTGAGGCAGCTGTGATAAAACACGGCGTAAACACACAAACGTTGCATAACTTGGCGTGCCGGTGAGGGCAGAACAGACTTCCTCCCGGACGCATAATATTGCTTATGACTAAAGACCAAGTCGTACTTCAATCACTCAACCCTTTCCACGTATCCATTAGTAAATACAGGATTATTTGGGGGTGAAACTGCGAAAAAATACGTAATTTTGTCTTTTCGCCTAAGATGTCATCTTTGACAAAGTATAATGTAGTCTTCAGTATTCCGACTGCCACGCAGTCACACATAGTCAACAGCCCTCAGCTGCGACCAATGGCTCTTTCCGACTACGAAGGGTTAACCCAGAACTTTCCATAACCTGAAACTTTTACAAGAACGCCTGAAGTTCTGAGATGATTGGTTGTTTGCTTACGTTTCTATTATAACCACAACCACCTCTGAAGAATAATTTACGTCCTAAAAAAACAGAACTTAGATCAGCGAAAATAGCTGATAAAATAAATCTCACAACACGTCGCAACATGATACGTTGTGAGCTTGTAGATCTGCTGTTTTCGTTGTTTTCGGAAAAAAAATCTAAGTATAACTTCTCAGTTCGAGGTTTTCACAGAACTCAGGGTTAAGTACCACCACCTCCTGAGCAGGGCTCCCAAATTAAGGTCCCGAGAACCTTATATCTGCAACCCGAGCCGCAGCGTAGATGGAAACGCATCCAGAACCTGTGAAATACGTTTCACGTAACGGCACAGTTCAATTAGTTCTTGTAGTCGAAAAGAGCTATGAAGAGAGAGAGCCAACATGAGGCCATGTGTTCAGTCGTCCCAGCCAAATATACGGCCCGTCATCTGGTAGAACTTCATGTTGAAGGGCCTGTAGAAGTCCCGTAGGCGCTGCACCACCTCGGGGTCAATGTTGGGGTGGGTCCGCCCTTTGGTCTTGCCCAGGCAGTGGGGCTTGCTGCTGCCCTCGGCCTTCTTGAGGCAGGGGAAGCCCTTGGTCTGGTTGAAGTAGAAGTGTTTGTCCGTGATGATCCTCTTGAGCCCCAGGAAGTCCTGCACGCGGCCCAGCTCTCCGGCGGGGTCGCTGATGAGCCGCTCGCCGCTCACGAACAGGATCTGCTCCATGGGGAAGTACTGCAGCCAGTTGTCCAGGTGCTTGGCGTAGATGCCGATCTGGATGGCGCTCCACGACGTGTCGATGAGGCCCGTGGTCCTGTTCTTGAAGGTCAGGCTCTCGAAGGAGGGGATGTCGGGCTTCTTGGACAGCGTCTGCGTGTAGTCGGAGATGGCCCGCGTCACCGGGTCCCGCACCACCACGATCACCTTGGTGTCCCGGGACATGGCCGAGATGCGGGCCGGGGCCTCCCGGGTCACGAAGTAGCTGGGGGTCTTTTCCATGGTGATCTGGCCCTCCAGGGTCTTGGGCATCAGCTCCCTGAAGACAAAGAGAAGGAGAAGAGGGGAAATAAGTTTAAAATGTACACACAAAACATTTCAACAGGTGCGGGATAAAAACAAAAATAGCAGATGAAGAAGATGATCAAATCCGTACGGTTTTAAGTGCTCCCCAAAATGTTGGGGAGCACAGCAGTGTGATTTCTCGCCGCTCGGGTGGTACAGTGGTAAAGTTCCTGCCCCCCTCCGCTGGGGGCAAGAAGTGAGGGCAGACAGAGGGGCCTACAGCAGCCATGAGCTACAGACGCCTCGCTCACCCGGCTGTGTATCACATGTTTTTTCAGCGTTTACGAGGCAATGAGAAACGCGTCTGAAAGCATCTATAAAACATTGCACAACAATCAGCATATACTGTACAATAAATAGTGATTTTGTTTTTTATTAATGCATGCATATAGTGTATGATGGGTAGGCCTATGTGTGATTCCGTTTAGGGGCAGTGCTGTGCGATGAGTCGGCATCAAGGATTTATAGTCCACTTCCACTCCCCGCTAATTGGTTTGGTATACAGCCTTCAAAATGGCGGTAGTAGCCAATCTACAAGCTACAAGAAACGTGACACGTTGTGAGCTTGCAGAGCAGCTATTTCCCCCGTGTGACACCGGCGTGCAGCGAATTACAAACCTAGGCTTTTGGGTATAACATGTCTAATGCATATCGACCTAAATATAGACTGAGGTTAAATGATTGGGGTCGCTTTCCTTTTCATGATGTATGAGTGCGTGTGTAAGTTCTAAGAAAGAATAACAAAAAATCTGGGAGAGTTTGTTGAGAACGCATCACCGGGCCATCAGCCAAGCGAAGCCTTTATACTGTACATTAAACATGACAGCTGGCGGCTTTCAGGGAGCTACTCTCTCCCTGCTCCAACGCTCCGCGGCCTGGACCAATGAACACTCTGCATGCAGTCCCCCCCCTCTATCCCCCCCGTATCGTTGGGCTGCGTGTAAAGTTCATCGGAGCATGGTTGTTTACCGGCCTGATTTCTCGCGAAGCGGTGGAATCAGCTTCCAGTGGTAGAAAGTAGCCTAACTTTGTGTTACTGGACTTAAGTATAGTTTCGAGGTACTTTTACTTTAGTGTTTCCATTTTTCAGTACTTTATACTTCTACTCCACTACATGTCAGAGGCAAATAGTATACTTTTGTATATAAGCCCTATTTTATACTTAAATTCAAAAATAGACAATCAAGAAGTCTCGGGTTGCAAGTTGCGGGCTTATAAAAGATGTCGATACATTGGAAAAGTTTAGAAAGAAAACCTTGTGAAATGGGACATTCTTTATAATGAGTATATTTTGGTACCAGTACTTTTACTGAAGTACATTTTTGAATAGAGAACTGTTACAGTTTTTATTTATATTGTGGTATTGCAGTGGAAGTACTTCTTCCACCGCTGCCCGAGTGCCCGTCACCCTGTAAGGAACGAGGAGGAGGAGAAGTTTGGTGTTTTGGGAGGACGTGTGGACCGCTGTCGGCTGCCACAACACGCCACGCGCTCGCCGCAAACAAACGTTGAGCATTGAACCATTGAGTTCAGAGTGCCCTGTGTCTGCTTCAACCATTCCCATAACACCCTCACAGGTTCATTTTCTACGGTATACGCTCTCAGAATGAAAGAAACACTAAGGATTTTGGTGTCACGTTTTTTTGTCACGGCCGGTCAAAACAGTGTCTGTCCGGGGAGCTTGCCCGCCCGGGCTTTTTGAGCCAGCTAGCGCCAGCCCAAAGAGGATGAATAATTGAGGCATTCTAGTACTTTGGGGGTGAATTTTAAAGCCGTATTCTGCAGAGGCCCTAAATGGTGGAAGAGAAGAGATGGAGGGGGGAGTTGCACGAGTGTGGGGAGGAGGGGGGGCGAGAGTTAATCATTCATAGGCAGCTTTTATCTGCCTCGGTTCAGGTCACCGTCCTCAAGGCGCCG
Source organism: Gymnoscopelus microlampas (assembly GCF_963454915.1). NCBI lineage: Eukaryota > Metazoa > Chordata > Actinopteri > Myctophiformes > Myctophidae > Gymnoscopelus > Gymnoscopelus microlampas. Next base: position 42,713,551 of record NC_139951.1, read on the forward strand.
AGGCCGGTGCGGGGGTGGGAGGGGGTGTAGGGGTATGGGGGGGGTGTGAGGGGGTGAGGGCTGGAGAAAGAGGAGAGGAAAAGAGAGGGGTGTCATGGCCGAATGGATTGGTTCTGTTCTATCCCTCCGTGTGAGTGCCGCGGTTAAAAAGCAGAGCTAGCTGTACAGAACGTGGGGCGAATGCAGGAAACCGCGGCCAAGCAAAATCTACAACCCGAGCGTTGTGGGCTACAGCGGGTGTCGCCCGGTTGAACTTTCTCGCTGTAAATATTTAAGGCGGGATTTATGGGACTTCTTTCATCGCCGGGTATTTAATTTCCCAGCAGAGTCCCGATACATTTTTTTGGGAAAAAAGAAAAGTAAAAATATATATATCAGCCTTCATGAGTAGTATGTCTACAGTATGTCTGCCTTTTTCTCTACACATTATATGTCCTGGCCCAGTGGAAGGACAACTGTTTATAGCACTTGCAAACACAGCATGAAATGAAACTCCCAAAAGAGTTTCAAAATACATACAGTATGCGATATTAAACTGGAAACAAGAGAAACAAAAACTCACACTTTTTTCATTTTTCACATTTTTACTGGAGCAGAACTTTACAGAGCAGATTTTTTCCCCTCCCCTTTTTGTTTGTTTTTGTTTCATTTTGATTTCATTTCATTGGCCCTGATTCATTGCAAAAATAATTACAAATGAAGGCAAAACAAAACAAAACAGGAAGGTGTTCAATTTAGCTGAAGGCAACAATGGTGGGCTCAGGTATCAATGTTTTATAACCAGTAAAACCAGTAAGACATACAGTATACTGGGATGGAAGGAGATTGATGCTTTTCCTTTCATGTTATACAAGAGAGAGGAATGCCTCTCGCTTTCAAAAGGACCTGGGGGAAAAGCGCGGTGTAAAGTAACTAAGTACATGTACTCAAGTACTGTACTTAAGTGAACAAAATGTTTTACTTTACTGGAGTATTTCCAATTTCCTGTACTTTTACTTCTACTCCACTACATCTCAGAGGCAAATGTTGTACTTTTTACTCCACTACAATTATTTGACAACTTGAGCTACTAGTATACTTTGTTGATTTTAATTATTGTTACAAAACATACATTAACCACTACAGTATATACATTTCAGGCATTTGAAAATAGCAGATCTACAAGCTCACAATGCGTCGCAATGCGACGCATTGTGAGCTTGTAGATCGGCTATTTTCAAAAGATTTGTATACATTTTATTAATTTGAAAACTTGTTGAATTGGACTGCATAATGAGTACTTTCTACTTTTGGTACGTTAAGTACTGTACATTTTTATACCAATACTTTTGTACTCTTTACTCAAGTAAAGATTTATTACCGGACTTTTACTTGTAACGGAGTGTTTCTACATTGCAGTATTGATACTTTTACTTAAGTACTTTTTCCCACCACTGGGGAAAAGCCTCTTTATGTCATAATGCCCTCAGGCCACATTAAGGCCTTATAGTAACATACTGTACACACGGATGTCAGTACAGTATGTCATCACTGTCGGGGGGAAAACCTTGTATGTCCAATACCGTTACTTAACCTGTGTCGCAGTGGATCCTATGTAGTTATTATTTAGTCGCAAGCTCTTGTTAATAACTTTTAATTTGGTTGTTGTCGGGCAGAAACCTCCTATCTCCATGTTTTAAATGTTGGTGTTTTTTCGTAAACTAACGCCCCACTTCATCATACTACAGCGTCACACAAAAGCGTCAAAAGTAGCAGATCTACAAGCTCGAAACGTGGCGCGAAGCGACACGTTTCGAGCTTGTAGATCTGCTACTTTTGATGCTTTTGAATTTGAATCCTGAAAAGTAACAGTTTTGGACATATGAGGTTTCCACCCGACAGAGACGATTTGTGAAATATCTATACAACTCACTTGACCGTTTTTACTGTCAAGATATACAAATTGTGATCTACACGCTCCTTGTGAGCTTGTAGATCAGGCTAATTTCCATACTTTTGTGCCACACTGTCATACGACCAAGTAGAGCAGTAGTTCTCCAACTTTTTCGTGTCAAGGACCCCCAAAATTATGTGTATTTGGCCGTGGACCCCCATCTCAAAACATTTAGTTCCAGGGACCCCCCAAAGATTTGAGTTACAAATGTTTGCTTTAAGAATAAAGCAAACATTGCACAAATTTTCAAGACTCAAGATTTTTCAAAAAAAGCAGATATACAAGCTCATAGCGCAGCACTCGGTGCTGCGCTATGAGCTTGTATATCTGCTATTTTTGAATAGCCAAAGTATTAAAGGTTAAAGTGGTTAAAATTATTGTGATGCTATATTAACGTTTTTTTTTCTACGGACCCCCTTTAACCCCCCCAAGGACCCCTGGGGGTCCCCGGACCCCACTTTGAGAACCAATGAAGTAGAGCATTCACTTACATGAAAGAAACATAAAAAGACGAAACATGGAGATACGTGGTTTCTGCCTGACGGTCGACCATAAACACAGAGATGTGTCGGAGCGTGTTTGCTGCTCCGCGGCGCGGCGGGCGCTCAAACGTTTTCTGGTCGCGCCTCTTGGCGCTTAATTGAGCTTCGCAGATGCAGACACACGATAAAGAATAAATAAATAAACCACTATAAATAAACCGTTGGAAAATGTTATTCTTGACGGATTGGATTCTAAATTTCCTACGACGTCGGCAGATTTCATCCGTGCGAGTTGTTTATTATGAGAGGAGAAGAGGCGGCGTAGCGGCGAGAGCAGGTTCAGCGAGTCTCGTGTCTCCCCTCCTCTTCTTCTTCTCCTTATGGAGGAAGATGAAGAAATCACACCGTTTTTTAACCCAGTCAATCCGGGAGGCATCGCTGTCATTTTAGATTTATTTGAAATCGTGAACATTTGTGCAAATCTTTGAATATATATATATATATTTAAGCGAACATTTCAAATAGTAAACATCAAAAATAGTAGATCTGCACCTGTTGAAATGTTTTGTGGGTGTGCATTCATTTTCTTTTCTTGCTTTTTTCCCCCAATTTAGAGTAGCCAAAAGATGTTTTTTTTCCTTTCTTACCCAATTTAGTCGTTATACCAATTATTCCTCTCCACACACTAGTGTGTGTTATCACTGCTGCTGTATTCTACTGGGCCACCTGCCAGTGAGGAGTCCCCACGGAGAGGACATAGAGCTTTCTTCCTACTCCTCCCGCCCAACACTCCCCATGCGCTTAGTGTGACAAATATCAAACCTTCCTGCCCGGCTTCCCTCCCCCGAACACGGGCCAATTGTGTTCGTATAGACGCTCGACAAAGCCAGATGCCCTGCGGTGGATTCGAACCTACTGATGACGGGACTCCCCTTTTCAGAGTGTCTCGCCCAAGGAGAGCTCCACTGATACGCCGAAACCTATATCCTTAACCCTAAACCTTAACCTCAAAGAAACTATGCCACGGCCATCAATGGCGAGACACACTGTAAAAGAGGGACTCTCTCTACTGATGACACGTTGGTTCAAAGGCAGGGTCGCGGACTGTATGGTCGCTGAGTTACAGCACAGACCTGCAGCCCCCCCCCCCTTAACCCCCGCTGTGCCATGCAAAAGAGCACACGACTGCAGTGATGTGAAAAAGTCATGAGCTTGTTCTAAAGGAAAGCATTCATATTTGATAAGCCTGCATCGTACTGGTGTTGTGTGTTGTCAGTGTGTGCACTCACAGAGGTGCGTGTGTGTGGCGTTGCCGGGGCTCCGTTGGGGGGGGGTGGTGGGTAGGCTTATCTTTTTTTCTTTTTTGGAGGTGGGGGGGGGCGTGTAGGGGTTGATGGTGTACAAAGTGAAGACGCCTCAGTTTAGAGTTCAACGTACAGGACTCACTAGGGGCGGCCATAGCTGAGTGGTTAGTGAGCCCGCCTACGGACCCAGAGGCCCTGGTTGCCGCAGGTTCGATTCCCGGCCAGGACAGCATATGTGTCGATGAAATGAAATTTGTCCCTGAGCAAGACTCTTAACCCCTAATTGCTCACAGGTTCTCATTGGAAACAAGACCGCAAGGACTTTCATGAACGACCTGTTAAAAGGAATTATCCTTACTGAAGCATCATATTGTGGCTGTCGGGGCAGAAACCTCTTATCTCTATATTAACTTTTTGAGTTTTTTCGTCAATTAATGTCCTAATTGATCATACTACAGCATCACACAAAACCATCAAAAGTAGCAGATCTACAAAGCTCAAAACGTGTGGCTTTGCGACGCGTTGCGACTATTTTCACGTGGCAAAACGTACACACAAAAAAACTAAAACGTGAAATACGGCGATACAAGGTTTCTGCCCGACAGTGACGATATCCAAGTCGATGTATATTTTACAATTTTTGGCAGAATGGCGTGCGGGCCCCATGCACTGTGGGGTTCAGTCATGTGAAATAGATACCGTGTAGGAAGCCATAACTTTCATCTTCACTGGAACATAAAGACACAGATGTCTGGCACCGGAGAGAGAGAGAGGGGTTTGATGGTGAAATAAATAGTATAGTATGAATAGTAAAACAAATCTATAATTGCGTGCCCACGCAGAGAGTGAGATACGGTGTGGGGAAAAGAAGTTCAAACTGGATTCATCCTCACTGTTGGCCCTGGGAGTCAATGCTGAACATACTGTAATACAGTGGTGTAAAGTAACTAAGTACATGTACCCAAGTACTGTACTTAAGTATAATTCTGAGGTGTTTTTTACTTTACTGGAGTATTTCCAATTTTCTGTACTTTTACTTCTACTCCACTACGTCTCAGTGGCAAATATTGTACTTTTACTCCACTACAAGTATTTGAAAACTTTAGTTACTTTGTTGATTTGGGTTATTATCACAAAAAATACATTAACCACTTCAGCCCTATATACATTTCGGCCATTTGAAAATAGCCGATCTACAAGCTCACAATGCGTCGCATAGCGACGCATTGTGAGGCTTGTAGATCTGCTATTTTCAAAAGATTTTTATACATTTGAAAACTTGAAATGGGACAGTCTACATAAGTACTTTAAGTACATTTTGATACCAATACTTTTGTACTTTTGCTCAAGTAAATGTTGAATCACGGACTTTTACTTGTAACAGAGTATTTTCTACATTGCAGTATTGATACTTTTACTTAATTTTAAAAAATGTAGTACTTTATCCACCACTGAGGTATACTCCTGGTCAAATGTTACTCAACTGCAAGTGAAAGTATTCAAAAAAGTGCATTGTTTTTTTAAATACTTAAAGGACGACTTCACCCATTTTCAACCTATCTTCGTATGATCGATCCTCACTAATGCTCATTACTATATGGTACCATTGTTGTCTGGCTATGGACAGTTCAGAAACCCGCCTAGCAGTGATATCATTGATGGGGAATGGAAGCTAATAGAAACTGCAGGCTTTCTATTCCTGGAAAGTTAAAATGCTATAATGGAAGCTATTGTTCTTGCGTTAATAAAAAGAATATTGAAATCTTGAAACCCTGCCTAACGATGATCTCACTGGTAGGCTGGTTTCTGAAGGGTCCACAGCCCTCCTATGAGACACAGACCGATTATGAGCTTTAAGTATTCAAAAGTACAAATTACAACATACATTTTCTTTTTAATATCAATGAATTATTGAACTTTAGACATTTTCCAAAAAACTGAAAATAGCAACAAAAAAAATGCTATTTTCACTATTTGAAATAGAGCAAAGGAAAGCGAGGGCTAATAAGTACTTTTTCCCTTCCTAGAAATGTGTTGGAGTCAAGAGTACAACATGTGTCTCTGAAATGTAGTGAAGTGAAGAGAAAGCCATACAGTAAGTATCCAAAAAAAACAAATACTCAAGTACAGATACACAAATAATTCACTAAAAGCTGCACTATACTTTCCTCCTCTACCCCGGATTTGAACCTGGTTTCCTGCTTAAGTGCTGAAAATGTTACCATCGTGCTAGTAGAGCCGGCCTGCTTGCTCAGGGGATAAATTGAATCTTGACCATCACGTAAAAATTTGTGTCAGATCCTGTGTCTAGGTGAGACATGACCTTTGACACGATCTAAATGTCTCAATAAAAGAGCAGGGAGACAAAAAACAACCACCCCAATTGTACAAGTTATATTGTATTAACATGATCTACCATACAGATTGGACAAAATCACATTTCATTAATTAGAAAAAGTTACATAGTGAAGCTTAATATCAATGAATTATTGACATTTAGACATTTCCACAAAAAGGGTACGATTTCCCCCCCCAAAAAATCCAAAAATATCAATAGTGAAAGTAGCAGATCTATAAACTTAATAAGTGTGTCGAATTGCAGAGCTTGTAAATTTGCTATTTTTGCATTATTTGAAATAGGGCTCATGAAAAGGAAAGCTTATGTACTTTTTCCCTTCCTAGAAATGTGGTAGAGTCAAAAGTACAACATGTGTCTTTGAAATGTAGTGGAGTGAAAGCCAAAAAAACAAATACTCAAGTACAGATACACAAAAAAGTACAGTACTCAAGTAAATGTACTTGTGTTACTGTCCGGAAAAGAACCTAAAGTGTATTCATCCTCACTGTCAGCAGCATCAGGGAGGTCAGCGGTGCAGAGCTGGTTTAGTTTTTTATATGCCGCTACACCAGAGTCTATCTTTCCACTACGCGGCAACCACATGCGGCGCTCTCTAATGAAACTTTATTGGCGGCGTAGGTGAAGTGACGGACGAGGGAACCGTCCCCGAGAGTTTGCCAAGAGATTTACGGCCGCACCACGCTTTGATGTCTCCTCCCCGCCGCTCGCCGCTAAAGGATACAGCTCCCCGGAGCAACGCTGATGCGTGAAACACACGTGTGGCGCGGGCGGGACGGACGGACGGACGGACGCGCTCTTTGAAAACGGCACACAGCACACGGCACACGAACGAACTGGAACGGGAAAAGAAAGAAAGAAACTATATGGCAGATGAACCAAATCCCCAACCCCCCCCTCGGAATCAAACATGACTGTTTTTTTTGCTCGGGGCCCTAAATTTAGACACTGGAGAAAAATGAAGATGATTGAATACGACGGGGTTACTTGTGACACGCAAAATAAATAGCCGCGGAATGTGCGTGTGTGTGTGTGTGTGTGTGTGTGTGTGTGTGTGTGTGTGTGTGTGTGCGCCGCGGGAACACGGTACATGGTGTACTTGGAGAGGGTCTCCCTCATATGGTACTAACTAGGCCTTCCTTCGTCTGCCAAGGTCCTTTGGGGGCTACTTCTATTCCCTGTTAAAGCAGGGATTCCAACGCACACACCCTGAACGGTACTATAGTACATCACTCAATGCAGTCCTTTGTACGGCTTTTTGTCTATAAAAAAAGCCCCGTTCGGAATATAGCGGGAAACGCATCTCTGGCTGCTTTCGTTTTCCCCCATCGTCGCTCTCATGCACGCCGCTTATTATTACCGAGCCGGTGTTGCCAGAAACTAGCGGCCAGGTCTAGGAAAACCATCCCAAAATAAGCGACTTGAGGAGGTCAGTCAACAGTTTTAGAACAGTGGTTTGTTCTCAAACTTTTTCATGTCTAATTTGCCCCAAATTAATGTATTTGGCCACAGACACCCTTCTGAAAATATTTTGACCCCATACCAGTCTTTTTATTTTTTGCAAATAGCAGAAATACAAGCTTGTAGATCGGCTATTTTCAAATAGCAGATGTATATGGGGTTCACGTGGTTAAACTGAAGCAAGCCCAAATAAATAATAAGCTACTACACTTTAGAAACAAGCCCCGCCAAAAGAGCGCAACCCACAACTTTCAATATTTACAAGCGACTTTTACAGGAAAAGCAAGCCCAAAGTCGCTTATAGCAAGCAGACATGGCAACACTGCCGCTCCCCATACCTGCCTCGCATACCCCTCCCCCTCCCCTCGCTCGGACCCTTCGATGACTCATGTCTGCCTCCGCCTTTAAAAAGTGCGATGAAAAAAAATGCGTTCCAAAAAAAAGTGGCATATAAGTTCTCATTCGCTGTAAATCGAGTGCACGCACGATTTCACGCTATGAAATATGGATTGGGAGGAGGAGGGTGGGGGGGGGGGGTAAGTAAAACAAACTAACAAAGACTCAGCTCAGAATTGAACCATTTCCTCCTGTGTTATTATCCCAGACCTGGGTAGACAGAGGGCCCTGGATAGAGGCCAGTGTCGGTGGGCTGTAGGGCTGTAAACGGTGCACATGCGGGCATGAGTGCTGTCCACTTAAAGGAGCATACCAGCCTCTTTTTTTATATCGTGTCTGTCGGGTGGGAACCGAAACTGTTACGTTTCAGGATTCAAATTCCAAAAGTAGCAAAAGTAGCATATCTACAAGCTCAAAACACGCCGCTTGCAGATTTGCTACTTTAAAAAATGTTATCCCACGATTTTGTAACCCATTTTTTCACCCAGTGCCAATTGCCTACGCATGTAATCCTGGGCACTACTCTCCCTCTGCCAGCCTGGGGAAAGCCCCGAACTCAGCTCATGCTTCCTTTATTTTTTAAGGATTTTACGGAATATGGAGATAAAAGGTTTCTGTCCGACAGCAACGATATGTGGGTCCTTTGACACTCTTACTTTGATAGGATTGTATTCCTTTAAACCTTTTTTGTAATGTATTTTTTTCTCCCGTTATGGATATACTGTACCGGCCTATTATTCATGATAGTTACTGAAGTCTGATCTTCTCAAGCACTTATTAAATCACACGGAAATATCCACACTTAATCAAAATGCTATATTCTTGAGGTCGGTGTTCTCATTTGTGCCATAAAGCTTATTCTCCTCCCAGTCCCATGCATATGGATGTACTTATGGATTATTATGGCACAGTCAAACTACATTATGAAATGTAAAGAACACCAACAACTCCTGGCATTTAAAGGAGTAGTTCATCGGGAAAAAAATACTTATTTCCCATCAAATTACAGATTTCTTTGTTTTTGCCGCATTCCTAAGCTTACCGGAGTGCGACAAAAACTAAAAAAATCCTAAGCGTGTGTAATAGGCTACATGCAAAATAAGTCATTTTTTGGGTGAACTTCTCCTTTAAGCCCTATTTTGACAGCATTGCAATTTACGTCCTTTTTTGTTTTGTTTTCGCCTAAAATAGGGACATCAGGTTGAAAGTGTCATCTATACTCCTCTTTGCAGCAGGAAGTCCCAGCTCGTAGGAATACACTCCCACAGTGACACCCCCCCTTCCCCCCCCCCCACACACCACTGACTGCCACCAGATAATAATCTGGTAATTGGCTCAATATTTCCGCAGTTTGCAGGGGAAACGAGGAGAAGGCCACCGCTCTCTGTGGCCTGAGCTCAACGAGCCCATTTTCCAGGTCAGTGGACGCGAGCGTATAGGTCAGAGAGAGAGAGAGAGAGAGAGAGAGAGAGAGAGGAAGGAGGGGGGTGATTTAGAGTAATGACTGCAGTGTGGTGAAGGGAGGCGAGACAACCCCCCACCACCACCCCCAACCCCACCTCTCCCCCCGCCAGTCAGTCCTCTCTCTCTCAGGGTCTGCTTTACCGCTCTGTCGTCAAGCCTCCTGGAACAGCGTCGTCTACCCCCCCCCCACTCCCCCCACCTACTTCATCCTGCCCCGTGGGCTGCATGCATTGGCCCGGGGGCATCGCCGCAGGTAATGACACGCGAGATGAGAGATATGGACGTGGAAAAGCCTATGATTATGCTCTGTATGACGGTGCCGCGCCTGGAAATAACCCACCAACAAGTTGGTGCTATTTTCGTCCTTGTCCTGTCCTGTAGCGTTGTACTGTAGGTGCAGCAGTGCCTATGAAGTCTGCGTCTTTGTAGCTTTCTTTCAGTGAGCCCAACAGGCCAACACAAGTCAAACGAACTACGGTACACACCATGAAACCAGTCGCTACGGCAAGGTAACATGGGAAATGGCTGTGTCTGACGATCCGTCACACGTTTCAGGCTGTCGTCCAAGTCCACCCCCTAGGTCTGCAATTTTTTGGCGTGCAATGCCGTCGTGCGATGAAGTATAAATCGGGCTTAAAGGGATAGTTCACCCCCAAAATGACTGATGACCCCATGACGGAGACTTGAATTCATGGATATTTTTTTAGTTTTTGTCGCATTCATAAGCTAATAATTTGATGACCAGCGGACCGGTAGGCAGCGGTTCCGGTAGGAGACACAAAGGAGACTCTTTGTATCAAATTATTGGCTTAGGAATGCGACAAAAACAAAAAAAAATATCCTTGAATTCAAGTCTCCATGGGGTGACTAATCGATAGAAAAAAAGTAATTATTTGGGTGAACTATCACTTTAAAGCCTGAACCAGCTTATGCTGCACAAGCATATCCCCTTGGGGGGGATGTGCCAGGAGGGTGTCAGCTCCCACTGTAATCGCTAATTAGCCTCGGAAGAATGTCATATCGAAATCATCCTCCCTTTCAATTAACCACATAAACCCCCTATATACTTCGTTGACCCCTATATAAACCCTATATAAACCCCCCAGGGGTGTGTACTTTTTCCCCTCGACACTAAAATCTCTTCATCTGAAATTCTGTTTGCTTTGAATGTTATATTATTTATATATATATATATATCACATATATTGACATGCCTAGAATAGGGACACTAGGGTTCATGTGGTTATAAGCCCTACTTTGCCGTATGACAAAAAGCAAAAATTAACCGATCTACAAGCTCACAAGGCATTTGACTTTGACCTCTTTACTGAACGCAATAGTGGAGTAAAAGTATTGGAAGTTGGAAATACTCAAGTAAAGTACAAATACCTCAAAATTGTACTTAAGTAAATCTACTTAGTTACTTTCCACCACTGAGTAGGGCAGGGGTCTTCAACGTTTTCAGGCCAAGGACCCCCTAGCTGAGAGAGAGGTGAAGCAGGGACCCCCTCTATATTGTATAAAATTGTGTTTCAGATTCAAAATGTTTTGTTTACTTGGTCTGCTCTTTTTTCCCTCTACACCTACATACCTCTTTGCCAAAAATAGCCGATCTACAAGCTCACAACGCCTCGCAGCGCGAGGCGTTGTGAGCTTGTAGATCTGCTATTTTTGGCTAAAGTTCTCCTCAGAAAAGGGATGCTATAGTTTGCTATAGATGCTATAGGTTCAAGTGGTTAAGGTAAAAAAATATATCACACAAAGATTTGGCCGCCCCCCTGTAGTAACACTGAGGACCCCCTAGGGGTCCCGGATCCCCTGTTGAAGACCCCTGGAGTAGGGCATTAATTTACAAAAAAACACAAAAAGTTAAAATATGGAGATAAGAGGTTTCTGCCCGACAGCGACAACATATATCAAAACAGGGGACGCCAAAAATAGGGATGCCATAAATAGGGGGGATGCCAGGTTTGAGGGTGGTTAAGCTCAGCGGCTGAACTCCATGGGGTCAGTGACAGACAGAGCCAGATGTTTACGGGATTACAGGTGTGATCATCACTTCCTACAGGATCAAGAGATTTAGGATCCGTGTCCCCTCCCTCCCTCCCTCCCTCCTCCCTCCCTCCCATCCGTCCCTCCCTCCCATCCGTCCCTCCCGCGACCCTGACAGCTTTAGCAGTGCTCCCATGGGGGATCATCACACCAACCTCAGCCCTGTTTGTGACCTCGGCTTTTATTTATAATCCTCTCCCTTCTCCTCCTCCTGTCCACCTGCACTCCTCCTCCACTCTATAGTTGTAAATCCTCTCTCTTAAACACGTACTTGAGCCCCAGCATCCCTATTCTGGGGGGGGGACGGACGGACGGACGGACGCTCATTCCGATCTACAAGCTCGGTTCGGTTATTTTCAGAGATCGGAGATTTGGCGCCAGTGTTGCCAGATTATGTGAGAGAAACAAGCAACCAGGTCTAGGAAAACAAGCCCAAAAGAAGCGACTATGGGCTACATGAGCACGAATAAAATCTTGGGGGGATTTATAATAAGCAGACAAGGCAACACTGTTTCGCGTACAGTGGGAAAAGCGTATACCAAGAAAGTATAGAGGGTTTAAAGGGGTACAATACTTTTTTTCAATCAATTTAGTCACCCTAGGGAAGCCTTGAATTCATGGCGATTTGTTTTAATATAATCTATAAACTCCAAAACAACTCTAACAGTGTAATCCAGGGAGGACTATTATGCTGTCCGGCTTACAAGTGATTGTTTTAAATATGGTTTTGCTCTAGTTAAGCTTGGCCATCCTATTTCCTTCAATTCATTAAAATTGTTAATATTGGATCAGGAACGCGACACAATCAAAATTGAATCCAAGACCTCGTGGGGTGAGAAAAAGGTCGTTTTTGGGGGGGTGAACTACCCCTTTAAGCGTTTAATCCTCTCCTACCCCTTTTTCCCGTCTCTTGCCCACCTGCACTACACCACACTAGTTGTAAATCCTCCCTGTTAACCCCTCGTGGACAGGACAGCGAAGTACTCCTCCGCTCCGGGATTACTTTGCGGTCAGAAGCATGCACTCAGCTTCACATACTTAAGACTGTCTATATTTGAGTGTCTCTCGTGTCCTTTTGACTCTGGAGTCATTTAACCGCCCGCACGAATCGAATCCTATAGCGTTTCTATTCTGGGGCATGTTGTAAAAGGCGAAACATTCCGCGAAAATAGGCCAACGTTAAGGCCAAAATAGCTGTAATCTACAAGCTTATGGGCTTGTAGATTGGCTATTTTTGGATATTTTGTGCAGACGGTTCAAAAAACACAGACAGTCAAAATATAGTTGTATTAATTGAAATAAGTTCTGGATCGCAGCTTTGATTTGATGCATTCAGCATTTCCTCAAGGTTTGACACACTTTATAGATTCAAAGTAAAAAGTTTGTTTCGAAGTTAGCTGCTAGCTAGCATGTTGTTGTTCCACATTATTACTGTTTGGGTACTTCAATATTAATCCATTAAGACCAGGAATGCATCTGTGTCACTTTAGATGTCTTTGGCTATTCAAAAATAGCAGATATACAAGCTCATAGTGTGGTACCGAGTGTAGATCTGCTATTTTTGAAAAATCGTGAAAGTTTTTGCAAATCTTTGAATATATATGTTTTAAAGCGAACATTTTAACTCAAATCTTTGCTTCTGGGGAGTCTACAAATGTCTTCTAAATCGGAATCTTTTGAACAAACTTATGTTTCCATATCAGTGGTTCAATTTGAGCTTGTAGATCTGCTATTTTTAGCGGTGCCAACTGCTCTATATCTGACTTTGTCTGTGTGTCCGTGTGTCCGGGTGTCCGTGTGTCTGTCCGGGTGTGTGTCTGTCCCATAAACAAATATTGATGACAACATCAATACGGGGCTCATCAAAGGCACCGCTTCCTTCACACAGGGGGTGATTTTTTGAGTGGTGCCAACCACTCCTATATCTGACTTTGTCCGTGTGTCCGTATGTATGTATGTCCAATAAATAAACATTGATGACAACATCAATACATCAATACGGGGCACATTAATACGGGGCTCATCAAAGGCACCACTCTCTTCACACAGGGTGTGATTATTTAATAGAAATCGGAACATGACACAGATGCGTTCCCGGTCTTAATGAGTTAACGAAACAAAAGCTCATTCACACGCAACTGACACTTAAGGGCAGAGGAAACATGAACTAAAAATGATGCTGAGGGGTATTCTCTTGGGAGGGAGGGCTACATGGGAACGACTGGGGGGGTAGGAAGTAATTCTGAGTGGGACACAATTACCAGATAAGAGTGAGCGATGTCTCTTCTTCTTGTGGGGGGGGGCAAACAATGTCCCATGGGAACTGACAAGGTCTTGATAAGGACATACTGTAGTGGCAGGAAGCTGTGGTGGTATGCTGAGGACAACGATGACAAAGATTAGCTGTCGGAATGGAAGCAACGCATCTTGAAAAGTCAAGTAGGCTAACCGGGATCGGAAAAATTCAAGTTAATCATCATCATCATGAGGTCACGGAACTTATACTGAAGACATAAATTACTAATAAATACAGAATGCGCACTTTTAACCTCTTAAACCCTCTGGTGAAGTTGCACCACTTTTTGTCCCAGTCTAATAATACATTTTATACAGCGTTTTTCTGAGAACTCAAAGTCGCTTTACAGAATAGGAACACAATAAAAACTACCTTGTTAGGAAACAAGATGAAAAACTTAAAAAACTATAGAAGTAAAGGTAAGAAAGGGGGATTACGATCAGGTAGGGAATGCAAGTTTGAACAGGTGGGTTTTGAGTGTGGTTTTAAACGTGGTGAGAGTGGGGCAGCATTGATTTGAGCTGGGAGCCCGGGCGGCCACCGAGAAGGCCCTGTCACCCCAGGTTCGTTTATTTGTCCTGGAGACATCCAAGAGGTTGGCATCACCCGACCTGAGGGAGCGGGAGACGCAGTGGCATAGGAGGAGTACAGAGAGGTAGCGGGGGGGGGGGGCTTGGTTGTTTAAGTGTCTTGTAGGTGGTGATTAGTATTTTGAAATCTATTCTGTGCTTGACTGGGAGCCAGTGGAAGTCAGGATTGGTGTGTGTGTGGTTCCTGGATCGGATTCTGGTGAACAGGCGGGCGGCAGAGTTTTGTACATTCTGTAGTTTGTACACCAAATCTCTTGAGCCAAAAATAGCCGATCTACAAGCTCATTTATTTTTTATCACTGGTGGGGAAATGTTGTATCTTCTGGTCAGACTGAAAATACATGAATTTCCTTTTGGTAAATGTAAACTGTCTGATATGATTGATAGTCCCCACCCCCCCCCCCCCCTCCTGTTTTTATACAAGTGTTACTCTGCTATCACCACACACTGCTGAGCAGCTGTCAGAACACGGCCCGCACCAGGACTTCTGTCAGTTGGAAACCATGGCAAAGCAAACGGCTCACACACACACATCCAAATTATTCAAGACACAGTTTTCCAGGCTACGTCCCCATGGACTAACACTACAGTGCCGGCTACTGTGGCAAACATTTTGTATTGACGGCAAACAATGGAGGAGCGTTATGCAACGATTACGAGACAAGACTAAAGAATAATAAGTAACAGGAGAGACAGGGTTGGGTCGTTTGGGTCGGTCCCCTGGGTGCAGCCTCGCTCTACAGATACTACAGATACCATTCTTTCCTTCCTGATACGGATTCCGATACCCATAACTTGCGTATCAGTCGATTCCGAGTACGATCCGATACCCGTGTGTAATTTAATTTCCCCCTCAATATGACTTTTTTTCTAGCGATTAGACACCCTATGGGGACTTCATGGATATTTTTTTTGTTTTTGTCAAATTCCTAAGCCAATAATTTGATGACCGGCAGCGGTTCCGGTAGGAGACACAAAGAGTGTCCTTTGTGTCTCCTACCGGTCCACTGGTCATCAAATTATTGAATTAGGAATGCGACAAAAACAAACAAATATCCATGAAGTCTCCATAGGGTGACTAATCGCTAGAAAAAAGGTATTTTTTTTGGTGAACTATTCCTTTAAGTATATTTTGATGCCAATACTCTTGTACTTTTACTCAAGTAATATTAAAGTAAAACATCCGAGAACTTCTTCCACCACGGGCAATAAAGGCCCATACATGAACCCCGACCTGCTGTCTATTGTAATCTTGATCTAACCTGCGCCAGTAATCCAGTCACCTTCTACCTACTGAAAGCAAAGCCCTCCAACATTATACACACGAGGGGGAGAGAAGAAACACAGCGCTGGCTGCCTGCCTTTCCTCTCTGACACGGAAATCTGTGTAAGCTTTTGATATGTCTGGCTACGCATCGGCAATCTCCCACTTTTCTCGTATTCACACACATTTCAGAGCGCTCGTAAATCGCGCACATGGCACCCAGCGAAAACAAACTGTGCAACCCATAAACTTTGTTATACTGGGTTTGAGAAATCCAACGATAAAGGCCCGGCAGAGAGAGTGCTGGGATAATATCCCTACGTTTATTGGAAAGTGAAAAACACGCTTATGATTTTTATGTTTTCATCAATCAATCCCCTCCGCAGATAAAGCTCCCGGTTCGCGCTCACATTCCTCTCACTCTCTCTGAGCGTTGAGTGCCTCCACTTTTCTCTCCTTTCTTTTTTTTCATCCCCTCTTTCCCGTATCAACAACCGCTATGCCATTTTACTGAAATTTTTATAACGTTAGCTTTTGCAGTATGTTCTTATAAATTTCTCAGCAGTGTTTAAAGTAACCCCCCCCCTCTTCCCCCCCACCCGCCTCCTTTGTCCGGTGTGCAGGAGGTCCCCAGCTTATTGCATAACGTCTCCGTCGGGTGGAAACCATGTATGTTCAAAACCGTTTCTTTTTTATTATCGTTTTAAAATTGAGGAAATAGCCGAATCGGCTATTTTTACTAATTCTGTGCAATGATTGCGTCCGGTTGGTACCAGTTGGTAGAGCTCTCGCCTTTGGACCACAAGGTCATACATGAGTTCGATCCCGGGCACCGGGAATACCGGTCAGGTGGGCACACTGGACATCTGGGCACACGAGTTTCTAGACCACTGGGCACACCGGATAAGTGGGCATACGGACATCTGGGCACACAAGATGAATGGGCACATGGACATATGGGCACACGAGATGACTGGGCACACGGACATCTGGGCACACGAGATGACTGGGCACATGGACATCTGGGCACACCGAATGACTACCAAGGATTTTTGTGTTCCTTTGATATTTAAGTACCCCCGCCCCCCCCCATTGTGAGAGAGAGACGGTGGGAGGCATTGTGTAATGTCTGTTACTGAGATAGTGTATTGCAGTGTGTCCTTGCAGTTCTGACAGCATCCTCATCCATTTGTTGTGAGCTGTGTATTGCCTCTGTGTGTGTGTGTGTGTGTGTGTGTGTGTGTGTGTGTGTGTGTGTGTGTGTGTGTGTGTGTGTGTGTGTGTGTGTGTGTGTGTGTGTGTGTGTGTGTGTGTGTGTGTGTGTGTGTGTGTGTGGGTTGAATCGGTGGAGACTCTTACATTCTAACCCTAACCCTAAACCCTAACCCTAACCTGGGTGGAGGGTGATTATGCGGGTGAACTCAGTGTAGGAGGGCCATTAGGTGTAAGCAGTGGGGAGGGACCACTAGGTTGAATCAGTGGAAACTGTCACATCCTAGGCCTATACCTAACTCATCCTAACCCTAGGGGGGTGATTATGCGGCTGTCTGAGGGGGGGAACTCAGGAGCATCTGCTCAGGAACTCAGGAGCAGACAATTCACAGCAGGGGTTCACTAATCTCTGGATTTCATAGAAAGGGGGGCACATCAAAGCAGAGTGCCCAGCTGTCTTGTGTGCCCACTTGACTGTGTGCCCAGTTGTCTTGTGTGCCCAGTTGACAGTGTGCCCAGTTGACTGTGTGCCCAGCTGTCTTGTGTGCCCAGTTGACTGTGTGCCCAGTTGACCTGTGTGCCCAGACGGCTGTGTGCCCAGTTGTCCGGTGTGCCCAGTTGGTTTTTGTGCCCACCTGACCGGTTACCATCTGTGGAACCGAGTCAAACTAAATGTAATTCCACAACTCCTACAATTCCAAGTGCTTGTCAGGTTGGGGTGTCCCCAGTTTGATATGATTATTATTTTTGGGGGGTTGCGGCCTGAAAAGGTTGAGAACCACTGGTCTAGCGCATTGTAGCCTCGGAAACCCAGCCTTTTTTTTTGTTTCAAAAGAAAAAAAGACTGGGCGAACCATGCAGGAACGATGGTCTTAGGACCTTGTTATCTCCTAACCAATCAGAGTGCAGAGGGGCGTCGCTCTAAATTTGGTGACGTCAGCGTGCTCCGTGTACAGGCCGGGGTGGGGGGGAGAGGGGGAGGGGAGGGGAGGCGGGGACATAGATTGGTGAAGCAATAGGAAGCGGCGTTGGAATCCATCGCCTGGGTTTGGATCCGCCCTTCAAGACCATCGATTGGGCTCGTTCTTTCAGTCTAAGCGCATTGTAACAAGGATACAAGGATAGACTCCCGCATTCTCGGCTGATACCGACAATAAGCCTCTCCGACCTATTAACTTCATTCTTGTATGATGAAGAAGAAAAAAAACATAAATAGTTGAAATACGGAGATACAAGGTTTCTACCAGACAGTGACGATAAGGGGTGAAGATAAGCCTCATCTTTGTGGCGACCCGCTTGTGAATAATTCAGCCTCTCTAACTGTGGTGGAAGAGTGAGGCGAGGGAGGTGAGGAGGCTACTGGATATACCGTACCTTCTGACAGCTGGGAATAACATACTCCCTCACTTCACTTCCTGCTTCTGACTGGGCTGGATGTCAGGAGCAGTGTTGCCAGATTTTTTGCAACATCTAACAGCACAAATCTGGTACGGGGCTCGACCCCTGGCACAAAACATTTTCAGATGCTGGGGTCCGTGGACAGATATATATTAATTTGGGGGTCCATGACATGAAAATATTTGAGAACCGTTGGTTTAAATAATAATAAAACATATTTGGAACCAAGCCCAAATAAGAGACATTTTAGAAACAAGCCAAAAAAAATCAAACCCGCAATTACCAATATTTCAAAGCAACTTTACAGAAAAAGGAGCCCAAAGTCGCTTAATAATAAGTAGACATGGCAATACTGGTCAGGAGAGAGAAGAAGGGGGGGGGGGGGGGGGGGGGGGGGGGGGCGATGGAGGGAAGTAGAGAGAGTGAGAGGGAGAGAGATGGAGGGAAGGAGAGAGAGAGGGAGGAAGAGAGACAAGGTGAGAGGAGAAAGAGGAAGACAGCGGAAGAGGAAGCGATGCCTAATTTATGCTCCATCGCGCCATGGTGTCGCGGGCCTAAAATAGCCGACGTAAGGTTACATACAGATTGGCTATTTTCAGACAGCAACACCCTTGTACAGCGAAGTATAAATCCGTCTCTAGAGGGGTTCACAGAGAGACCAACCTAATGCACCATCCAACACAACGGAGGTCGTCCTCTCTCTCTCTCTCTCTCCCATGAGAACATGGTGAAAGCCTATACACTGAAAGCCCAAACCACCATTCCATATTTCATAGGCCTATCGATTCAGATTGCACTCTTATTGATGCTGACCTGAAAACCACAACGACACAAACAAGACAGGAAGAGGGGGAGGACGGTGCGTCCGGTGTCAGCGCCCCCCCCCCCCCCCCCCCCCCCCCCCCCCCCTCTGGGCCCTGCATGCATGAATAATGTATCACAGAGATTCCCAAACCTGTGGGCCGGGGTCCACTAGTGGGCCGTGAGGATATTGCAAGTGGGTCCCCGAATAATTGGCAAAACACTAAGATCTTATTGATAATAAATATTTTCTTTAAAACATTGAAAATGTAGTTTTCATTGTGATACCAATAAATAGGAACTCAAAGTGCACTACGTAAGTTCCATTGATCCAAGCCGGGACACAATCAATTGAATTGGATCATTAACCCATTAAGACCTGAGGCCGATTATACAAATGCCTTATACTGTAAGTCAGTGGTTCTCAAACGTTTCCATGCCAAAGACCCCCAAAATGATATGTACTTACAAATCTTTTGTGCCAGGGACCCCCAAAAGAGGAGTTTGTGTTGAAATATTTCAAATGTTTTTCAAACACGCGGCACGAAGTGACGTATATCTGCTATTTTTGAGAACCACTGTTCTAAACCACTGTTCTAAACCACTGTTCTAAACCACTGTTCTAAATCCGTAAGTTGCTACTGTATATGTATAGCTAAAATCTGAAATGACAGATGCTTTCCCAGTTTTTATGGGTTAAAATAAACATGCTGTCTGAAAATGCACGCAAACGCTTTCGAGATTTTCAAGTGGGCCCTGATCCAAAAAAGGTGAACCTCTGCTGTATCGCGTGATGATTCCTCGCCCGACACAGACCTCACATACATGGCTCTTTCTCTTTTCACATCTCTCTGACCCACTTGTTCGGGAATTAAAGGGAAAGTTAGGGCGTGGGGGGGAAGGGGGAGAGTCTGGCGGAGAAGCTTGCCTGCTCAATGGCATCGGCTTTGGCAAAGTCTCTCTGTTCCATTTCGCTTTTCTTTCTTGCCAAGTCAGTTCTTTCAGGCTCTCAGTGGCTCGGGCCACAAGACACCTCGACTTGGGGGCTTAATACCCCGCAGGCTCATTTTCGGTGGTATTGTGTTTCCTGGAGATCAGCTTTTTTATATAGGTGGCGTAATTGGGGGGGAAATCGAATAAAGGGGCTTTTTTTTAATTCATGTGCCCCGCCTCCTCTCTCTTTCGGCCCTGGCACTCACTCGCAAAAGAAAGCGATTACCTCAAACCGAAACAATCTGAGTATTTAAAAATTCCCAACGTTTGATGTATGATTTGGGTTCAAAAGTATTATTAAATATGAATCTTTCTTTGCTCAGAGCCATAATGGAGGGCTTGCTTTGAGAGAAGGGGTGTCTGCAGAGATATAATTACCCCATGACAAAAGGCTGGGGCTTTTGTCTTCGTGGACCATTATTACATTATTACCATGGTGACTTCTAAGCTACTGAAACATTCAATATAAACACTTCAGTCTCTTGAACGTACTGAACCACATAAACCGTCACTGACGAAAAAATAAAAACGAGAATCGCTTTTCCAGCCAAATTTCCGTCGGCACGCGGATCATCCTCTCTCTCTCCTCACCGCTGCTGATGTCGAGAGAAAGACAGAATGGAAGTGTTAAAAAGGCAGATTTATACTTAGTCGGCTCGCCGGGTGTCGCGTGCGCCGAAAATAGCAGACCTACAAGCTCACGACGGACGGCGTCCACTGTCGTACGACGAAGTATATCTCAGGATTTTTAGAGCTGAAGAGAAAGCCAGAAGAAGAAAAAAAAGAGAAAGCTGGGGGAGTTATAAATATTAGGGGCTGAAAGTCTGATAAGAGATTATACTCCTCTAGCGCTAAAGCCGCCGAGTTTTCAAGCTCCTCATAGAGAATGAAATGATGCGCTGGCAGAAAGACAATCCTCCATCCGCTCCCCCACTATTACCCCCACCCACCACCTCGCACTTGCGCCTCGGCACCAGTGTTGCCACGTCCGCTTATCATAAGCGACTTTGGGCTTGTTTTTCTGTAAAGTAGTTTGTAAATATTGGGTTGTTGTGGGTTGCAGTTTTTTGGGGCTTGTTTCTAAAGAGTATAGTTGCTTATTTGATATTCCAAAATGATGAGATTTTTCTCATCATTTTGAGAAAATAGAAGATCTACAAGCTCACAACGCGTTGCATCGCAACACAGATCGGCTATTTTCAAATAGCCTAGTCGCTTCTTTTGGGCTTGTTTTCATAGACCTGGTTGCTTATTTCTCTCGCCAAACCTGGCAACGCTGCTCCCCACCCCACCCCTCTTCGTCTTTACACAGAGTGAGATGCTCGCTTGGCAACTGGCAACGGCGGCATATTATCCCTGAGCTTGTCTAACAGCTCAGCCACTCGCAATTATTGATTTTGTTAGCCAACACTTAGTCGGGTTGATACCCTGCCACCCATTCCTCAATCCTCCTCTCATGGGATTGAAGGCTCCCAAATCATTTTCTCGTCTTAAAGGACCACTTCACCCATTTTCAACTTGTCTTCATACAATCGCTCACTAATGCTCCACAGGGCTGTGTAGAAAGTTCAGAAACCTGCCTACCAGTGACATTATAGATGGGGAATCCAAGCTGAATAGAAACGGCAGGCTTTCTTTAGAAACTTAGCGTGCTATGATAGAAGCCATTGATCTTGCATTCATTAAAAATTAATAAAAATCACACCCTGTGTGAAGGTAGCGGCGCCTTTGATACATTTTGTCATCGATATGTGTTTATAATGTGTTTATAGCCATGTGTCACGTGAAGCTTGACCAATCACTTTGTTGACGGGTCTGACCAATCAGAACGTTGACGGGTCTGACCAATCAGAACGTTGACGGTGATGAACACGGACAAAGTCAGGTATAGAGCAGGATCCTAGCGCCGCTAAAAACCTGCCTATAGCGATGATGACGTGTTTACGAAAAGAAAACCATAAAAAGTTTAATTATGGAGATACAAGGCGTCTGCCTGATTGTAAAAGACACTGCATGGGGCTCTGGGCCTTTGACAGACTGGTCTCTCTCTCTCTCTCTATCTTGTCTCTCTCTCTCTCTCTCTCTCTCTCTCGTCTCTCTCTCTCTGATCTAATAAGTATTCCAGTAGGAGGCCTGTTAAACACAGTCCTGTAAAATCAGGGATGATGGTTTCATTATAGTTATCAGCGAACAGGAAACGTGAGCGGACTCCAGAAGATACGTTTTACCTCAAGGAGCATACGGCCATTAAACTCTCTATATGGACGTGCTTAAAGAAGACTACTGTTTGTTCACTGCGAAACGAACCGCTCGTGTTTTCAAAATGGGAGTCTCTCCCTTTATAGGGAGGAACGCTTCTCAAACCTTTTCATTTCAAGGACCGCTAGTTTGGTATATCGTTAATGTAGGGCAGAAACCTCTTATCTCCATATTTTAATTTCTTTGTGTTTTTTCGTAAGTTAATGCCCTACGTGATCATACTACGGCATCACACACAAGCATTAAAAGTAGCAGATCCACAAGCATAGATTGCTTCCATTGAGACATGTACTGTAGACTAAGACCCTGTTGTCAGGTACAACACTGACCGTACTGGTTGACATTTAGCCCTGCCTGAAGCTCATGTGTGCAATATCCCCCCCCTGGGCCAAGCAGAGATTCCTTCTTGGACTGAATGACCCCGAGACCAGGGTTTGAATCCCCCCAGCCGTGTTACAGTCGCAATTACCACTCCCAAAACGTACGGCTTGTAGCTTTCATTTATCCATTCCTAACTCAGAAAGTGTACAAATGGAACCGTGATGGACCCTTTCATTTGTACTTTCTCAAGGACTGCAATTCTCTCCATCGGAGAGAGGACAGAAAAAAAAGTCTGGTGTGCATCTTTCATGCATTTATAACTCAAGTAATGTACCAAATGTAACCAAGTTTGGTTACATTTACAGTACATTGTCAGAGTTAAATTAACACAGAATTTTACAAGTGTTGTGAACAACAGCAAGCGACAGCGGCTGATACATTCCAGCACCACTGGAGGTATTTCCTCCTTCAAGGCCTGTGGAAGGTCCCTGTGGAACGCCTCTGTGGACTCACCTCTTGTTAAGGTGAATTGGAGATGGCAGGGAGACCCTGTGCTTACAAGGTCCTCTAGCCAGGGCAGCGGTGACACTAATTCATTCTTTATTTTTTTGGTATACCGGGAGCTAGGAGCTCCCAAAAACTTGGATGCTAGCCTGACTCGCGACGGGAGCAACGCGATCCGCTAAGCGCAGCATGCAAGATGATCGTAAGGTATGCCAGGGAGTCTGAAATAAGCTGCAATTCATCATCCGGCGTTGTGTTTACGTCGCGTAATGGAGCCAGAGGGTTGATAAGATTATGCTGCGTTGACGAGAGGAAAAAATGAAATATGTTAGCAGATATGCATTGCTGGCTGCTGGATGGGATTAATGCTACATTGTGGAATCCACACCATATAGTATGTATGTGCTTTTTTAGAACCATGAACCATTCCCCCTGTAACCAGTGGCGTAAAGTAACTAAATACATGTACTCAAGTACTGTACTTAAGTCCAATTTTGAGGTACTTTTACTTTACTGGAGTATTTCCAATTCTCTGTACTTTTACTTCTACTCCACTACATCTCAGAGGCAACTATTGGACTTTTACTCCACTACAATTATTGGAAAACTTGAGTTACTAGTTACTTGTAGATTTTGATTATTATTACAAAACCACATTTGAAAATAGACCATCTACAAGCTCACAATGCGTCGCGATGTGACACATTGTGAGCTTGTAGATCTGCTATTTTCAAAAGATTTTTCATGCATTCTATGCATTTGAAAACTACTTTTTCCACCACTGCCTGTAACAGTGGTTCTCAAAGTGTGGTCCGGGGACCTCCAGGGGTCCTTGGGGGTGCATTCCAGGGGGTCCCCAGCTAACTGATTGATAGTTAGGAACCAGAGCCCTGTAGGTCTGTAACTCTGAGAGTGTGAGAGTGTAGACATTATGTACAAATATGTATTTGGTTCCATATATGTGTACACTCTCAGAGTTATGTGGGTATGCATGGCCAAATCCTCCATACAGATTGGCTAAAATGACATTTCATTCGTTAAAACAAGTTATGGATTGCAGCTTTTAACATGTGTTACTGTGTATTAACATTGACTGAAGACAGAACGGCGATGAATTAGAGATTAGAGGTTGAGGGGGCTGTGGGGGGGGGGGGGGGGGGGGGTGCTGAGTGGTGGGGGGGTGGTGGGGGTGGTCAGACATGGCTGGCTTCTGCGGGGTCATAAATTACCCCATGTTTTACACCGCAATTTGCCAGTCGCACAGTTCACAGGAGGGAGAAGAAAAAATAAACTAAGCCAATAAATCAACATCCTCCGTTGTTCGCTGAATCGTTACACAAGCGCCAATAAGCAAAAAGTGATTTAACGTTAATGTAATATTTTGCCACCCCTCCGACAACACACAGCACGGCTTTCTTGCGGTACGAATCGTAACACTAGGGGATGAGGGGGGGGATTTGTACTGTGAATCATGCAGTATTTACAAGTGGTAGTCATAACACACACACACACACACACACACACACACACACACACACACACACACACACACACACACACACACGCATCTATTATGGGGGCTGACAGGTTGAAAGCTCCGGTTTAGTCCCGTTTGGCGGTCGTGCTGAGAGAGAGAGAGAGAGAGAGAGAGAGAAAAATTCCCTGAAATAGAACAAGTCTTTTCTGAAAAGGATCCATTGTTCTGTTCAAAAGACTGGCGGAGCGAGAGCCAGAATAAGCCCAGGTAGCATCGTAAGCCAGCAGAGATGGGTGGGGTGGGTTTCTCTCTCTCTCTCTCTCTGGGAAATGCTGTAAGGCGGTGGGTTCCCAAAATTCTCTCGAAAGCGTTCGCGGCCCACCCATCTGATTAACACGGCAGCCGTGTTAAGTGGCTACCTATAAGGCAGTGGTTCTCAATCTTATTCATGTCAAGGACCCCCAAATTGACACCTAT
This sequence comes from Gymnoscopelus microlampas, assembly GCF_963454915.1. Taxonomy (NCBI): domain Eukaryota; kingdom Metazoa; phylum Chordata; class Actinopteri; order Myctophiformes; family Myctophidae; genus Gymnoscopelus; species Gymnoscopelus microlampas. The sequence continues at coordinate 42,738,591 of NC_139951.1, forward strand.
TAGCCCGCAGACCCCCATTTGAAAAGATATGCTAAGGACCCCCATAAGAGAAGATTTTTATGGCTCTAGCAGTGATTCTCAACCATTTTCATTTCAAGGACCCCCAGTTTGACATGCATTAGGCTACAGACCTCCATTTAACGACATTTCTATCTCTGGGACCCCAATTTATATTGTAAAATCTGTGTTAATTTAACTCTGATGGACCCTGATGAACCAAATGGACTCTAACGGGTCCATTTGGTTCCATTTGTACACTCTCAGAGTGACAGACCCATAGGGTTCATTTGGTTCCTAGCTATCCATTTGGCTGGGAACCTCCTGGAACTTCCTCAAGGACCCCTAGGGGTCCCCGGACGCCACTTTGAGAACCACTGCTATAAGGAGCACGTCCATGTGTCAACGTCAACGTCATCGTCATCAAAATCGTGCAGAAATCGGCCATATAAAGCGGTCAAAGAACGAGAGCTGACCGACTCATGCTTTGAGTTATCTCCCTGTGAAGGAATATCCATTGCGTCGGCGGTCCGACTCCGCTTTTGTTGTCGGCGGGGACTCGGACTCGCTTTCTGCGCTTTGCGTGTCTCTCTTTCCGGCGAGAGAGAGAGAGAGAGAAAGAAAATCAGAAAACCTCTCGTCCGCACTGTACTGTATGCCCATTGTCCTAACCTCCACAATGAGGGTTCTGCCTGTAATTACGTTCTATTCCTAAAACCATCCGTCTTCTCTCACACAGAGCTCTCTGACAGATTAAGACATTAGCACGTTGTCGGATCGGCTCCTCGCACGCCGCAATGCTCGGTTACACTTCATATTGTCCTGTAGCTCTCAATAGCATCCCGTGGCGTCCCAGATGGGGTTACCTACACCGCTGTGGTCTAGGGGGGAGGGGGGATTTCCTGCTCCATGGTCAGTTTAGCTTGGCCGCGTTGGCCCACAGGGCCGTCACTTTGGCACAGGGGGAGGTCCTGTTCAATTCTCGGGTCCTGGGCCCAGAGCCCATGCAGTCAACCGCTGGTGCTGCTGGGCTTTGTGTGTGTGTGTGTGTGTGTGTGTGTGTGTGTGTGTGTGTGTGTGTGTGTGTGTGTGGTGTGTGTGGTTTTCATCCACTGTGACATCTTACGGTGGGTTTATTCGTACCTCATTTTTCACCTTTCCTTTCGACGACAACCTGTTACCCAAATGACACCAACCCACCAACCCCCACCCACATGCATGTGTGCGCGTGCACACACACACACATTTGTATTACTATCACATTTTAGGATGGCAATTTTATGAATGCCGTTTTTTACCCTATAATCCTGAGGCTGAAAATAGCCAATTTACATACAGTAGCTGATCTAAGACGCGTGATGAGCTTGTAGATCTGCTATTTTTAGTGCACGAAAAATCTAATCTCTAATCTTAACCCTGACCCCAACCTGAAATCTTACACTATACGTGTGGGGATGTTTGGACCCTCAAGTCTAGTCACTCACACACACACACACACACACACACACACACACACACACACACACACACACACACACACCACACACACACACACACACACACATGCCTCTCGCTGTGGAATGATTGCTTCCATTCTTAGCGCTATAGGCTCTCTGGTGCAACTGGTGCTGATAGCAACCAGTAGAGCCTACAGCAGCCTCACCTGTTCCTCACGCTGCAGCAGCACTGTGCTGCCTCGACACAAAGTTTCCATCTTCCCCGGGCTATTTATTTAATGGATAATGCAAGGGGCGCAAAATGGAAATCGCCCGCCGCTCGACCATGTCGTTAACCCCCGACTCCTCCTCCTCCCCCGCCTTGCCTTTTCCCGGCACCGGCATTCATTCCCGTCCCCCGCGCCGGGCATAAATCATTTCCGTAACTCGTTATTACCGAGCTCATTATTTATCCCCCCCTCCCCCCTCCCCCTCCCCTCCCCCACCGATGTTTAAAAAGAAGCCCCCCCACCCCCCAAAAAAATAAATAAATTGATAAATGACTAAAAGCAATCAGGTATTTAAATGTGAACAGAGGAGTGTAATCTTCATCTTAGCCTCCGTTGATGCCTCGCTGGCATGGAGGCTTGGGAGGAGAGAGAGAGAGAGAGAGAGAGAGAGAGAGAGAGAGAGAGAGAGAGAGAGAGAGAGAGAGAGAGAGAGAGAGAGAGAGAGAGAGAGAGAGAGAGAGAGAGGAGAGAGAGAGAGAGAGAGAGAGAGAGAGAGAGAGAGAGAGAGAGAGAGAGAGAGAGAGAGAGAGAGAGAGGTGATAAGAGGGAGCAGCTTCTCATGCGAGTTAATCTCTGTGCCTCTGTGACTCTGCTGTGTGGGTGATGCTGGGTGGGGGTACAGTAAAAGGGGGATTGGGGATACGGTTGCTGCAGAAACCTCTTATCTACATATTTTAAGTTTTTTGTGTGTGTGGGGGGGGGGGGGGGGGGGGGGGGTTCTCGTAAATGAACGCCCTACTTGATC